>NW_015388893.1:23294-33964 GCF_001527695.2 Protobothrops mucrosquamatus
CATGAACTAGATCCTCCGGATATGGCCCAAGCTCCGTCAGGAACCTAGTGGGGTCCATCAGTCGCCTGGGACGGAACCATCTTTGTGGTTCCGTCTCCCTGCGGCGGGGGGGAGCGGTCCGGAAATCCAGCTTCAGGAGTGAATGATCTGACCATGACAGGGGCTCAATAACTACCTCCCCCATTTCCAGATCATTCTGAAATTAAAGTCAGATCAAGACCTTGTCCCTATTTCGAATACTGAGTTTTGCCTTTGTATGAAAAATTTCTTTTACTGCACTTTTTTTTAATCAAAGAACAAAAACATTGAAAAACTCCCAGTATGTCTTCAAGATTAATAAAAATAAAATAGCTTTGTAGTGGCAATATGTAAGACCATTGTTATTTCAAGGAGCTAGTGACGTATTTTGATTTCTCCTTCATATTAAGAAAAGTGTAGAAGTTTAGAATTCGTTCTGAGATAGCCTACTTGATTTTATTTATTTCTTTTCTATTCTTGTTTATTGAATAAAGAAGTGAGGAGCTCCAAAGCTTCCCTTGCTGAGAAAGTCTCAGACTTTTGATTCCCATCTCAGTCATTTACCATCCAACCAAGATCAGGTTTTCCAGACTCCTGACCATAACCATGGTGCCATGTTTTGATTAAAAACTGTGTGGTTGCTGTTGTTTGCTTGCATGAAACCTAGCGCTGGGTGCTGTGGAAATTGGCCAGTACCTTGGAGTATCTTTGCTATCATTATTGAGGACCTCCTGACAGCTTGTAAGAGATTTGGGTATTATCTTGTTTAGTATGTATGGTTTTTATGTTATGAATTTAAATGTTATGAAATGTTATGAATTTTGCTTGAGCTAAAAATAAAGCTTAATATCCCTTTATTGTCCTGGTCACCTTGACAATTGGTAAAACAATTTTCTTACATCCAGATTTAAAATCTAAAAAAATACATTTCTATGAATCCATCTTTATTTTGTAGTTCTCACATTCCTATTAAGGTACTTACGTAGAACAGACTTTCTGAGAAAGTGACCTGGAGAGGTTGATTGCAAGAATGAAGGAGATGCCCCCAGTTTCAAGTCCAAGAGATTTTTTTAAAAAAGTGCTAAAGTTCAGGCAACATTCTGCTGCACTCTGAGCAAAGGGGCTTCAAAGCTAATTCCAGGCCCATAATCAGAAATACAATTTGATTTCCATCATTTATATGCTGATATCATTTCAAGATACTGAAATTAAAATTCAGTAATAACCTCCATGACTATTCATTCAATGATCTGGGAGCATAGTGGCTCTCATGGTTAAGACTCTGGCTTGATAAGGACCAACCCTGCATTCAACAACAAATGCTGCCATGAGGTGGGGTGAGCTCCTATCCTTCAATCCAGCTCCTGCCGGGGACATGAAAGGAGCCCATGACTGGGCGTCTCCCAGGCAACGGTGATGTCATCGACTAATCCTTTCAACCCAGAAGCGCCTCAGAGCTTCTGACATGAGTGTGATGCAATTCAGCAAGCATTCAAAGTTATGACGGTGCTGAATGAGGGGACTTACAGCTGGTTCTCAAAGTTGCGGGCCACAGCAATGTCCCCATGGTCACGTGATTGAGATTCTGGCACTTGGCAACGGCCTCACAGTTACGATGGTTGCAGTGCTATGTCACATGATTTCCATTTGTAATTTTTACTACAGGCCTTCATAAGCAAAGTCAATTGAGAAGCCAGCAAGAGGTGGCAAATGTCACTCACGTGACATCATTCCTAATGACAGGAGTCATGTGACATTGCATTTTATAACCATATCACTTTGGAACAGCGTTCCCTATCCCAATTAACATTTTTAACCGAGGACAGTCTCTAAGACTTGTTCTCATGCTTCAACTTAACTAAACATAATTTATGGATTTTTTTTTTTAATTTACTTTGAAGTCTCTTTTAACATTTTTTTTCTTTGTATGCAAATGAATCATTGTAGGTGTCACCATCTCAATATCTGTTAGTCCTGGGAGGATTTCTGTTGTTGCTTCTACTTCAGTTCTTTTTCAGATCAAGATAATAACCTTCCTAAATATGCCCTGAAAACATTTGAGTTAAATATGCATATGATCAGCTTCACATTCAATTAAACATTTTATATTCCCCAGGCTACAAAATTACTTTATACAACACTGTCAGAACATGGCAAGTACAGTTGCTGTCTGTAACATAAAACACTCCATACTATCATGGCACAATCTTTTCTCTAGTACATACATAGGGAAGTACTCTCCTGAGGCAATTTCCTACGAGATGATGAAAAATCTGTTACCTACTCAATTGGCTCGGGAGGCATTTTTCAATTATCCATTCCAGTTGGTGGAATATTGCTGATCTACAAGGAATTAGAATGCTGCAAAAAAATGTTTTGATTTAATTTTGCTTTACTTTTTTTTTCTAGTTTCATTTGAAACCATCCAAATGGCATAGATCCCCAGTGATGTTGCTGTGAGCGAATGGTCTTTCAGTTTGCAAGGGTGTGAAATGTATTAGCAAGGGGAGGGGAAGGGTGGATATTTCCAAATCCTCTTTTTCCCAACTTCAGGAGACCTTCTGCCTTTTTCAGAGTAGCTTTAGCACAGGTGCTAGGAAAACTCCAATTGCCATTGTGTAGATACAGTTTGATCTTCTAGTGTTACAAGTTTATAATGAAGCATGGGCAACTGTAGCAGCCAAAGTGAAAAATAACATCCAGAAATTCTGCTTTCAATTAATCTGCCATTAAGACCCAACACATGCCAGTCAAGATTTATGTTTCAATAAAATGTGCAAGAATGAGGTTGGTCCAGGCCATACATGCAATGGAAGCGAAACATGTGAATTCACTGATTGCCTTGAAATACATTTACTTAAGGGCACATCAAAGTGCTATTAAAGTCCAGTCTCTGGTATTTAATTGGTCTTGGCTTATTTTGTGCTTGTTGCTTCCATCAGTAAGTAGTTACACAAGTATGTCCAAGTCAGGAGATTCAAGAATGAAACTGAATTTCATACAAAACTGGATCATAATGAAGAGTTGTATAGTTCTTTGCCTTTTATGGTAGAATTCATACTATTCTACCTTACACAGTGAACCAGGGCACCTTCATTCCCTTTTAAGGACAACTAATGTACAATAAAACCTTAAACGTGGGTAAATTGTAATTTGATGGAGGGCTGCCTTGAATAATTACTGTAGTGTAGCAGGAGAAAGCTGGGAGTCAAATATATATTGTTGCAAAGTCTTATAGGCTCTGTTAGGCTCAGAATAGACACAGTCTGTAGAGCAGCAGTTCTCAACCTGTGGATCTTAGGAACCGAGACAGCGCTCCTTTATCCGTCTCCGCATGGCTTTGAGCTGGGGGCCGTTGCAGCGCCAGATTCGTTTCCGTCGAGCATCTCCTAAGGGAGGCTGTGCTGCTTCGCGGCTCTTTCCGTGGAAGAGGCTGAACTAAGCTCTGCCGGCGCTGTCGCCCTCTTGGCTCTCTCTCTCTCCCCGCCTGGACACTTCTCCAACCAGACTGGGAGGAGCTGGCGGAGCAGCCTTCCTGCCCCCCCCTCCCCAGCCAGCTGGAGCTGGGCAGGCCGGCGACCTTCGGAAGTGAGGCGAGGACAGGCGAGGTGCGCTGAGCCCCGGGCGCGGCAGGTGAGTGGGCAGCATCAGTGCGCGCTTAGAGAGCCCTTAGGGTTGGGGGTCACCACAACATGAGGAACTGTATTAAAGGGTCGCGGCATTAGGAAGGTTGAGAACCACTGCTGTAGAGGCTTATAAAAATGTTTTTGAATTGAAAATGCAAGTGGACATTTGCATGGTGTTGGCACAGGACTAAGTAACTTGGTGTCCTTCTTGGTATGGATTTCATTAAGTCGAACAACTTGGACTTAAGCTACCTGATATAGATTTTATTAAGTCCAACATCATGGGCAATGGCAAAGGATTGTATGAAACCATGCTAGTACACAAACCATGCACGTATCCATGCATATTCATTCATTCATTCATTCATTCATTCATTCAAGTATACCCTTATTAGCACAAGGTAGCTAGTACAACTGAAGAACAAAAATGGGGTAGAAAAGTAAAGTACAAAATATACATTAAAAAGTACAAATGAAAAGTAACACTAAAATAGAGAGTAAAATCGTGCTTTGATGATAGAAGAAGGAAGTCATAATATAACATTGAAGAGAGAGGATAAAGTATAAATGCATTAACTGCTATAAAAAATGTCGGAAGCTGCTTCCTTATACTGTATCATTATTTTCTTTCTTTCTTTATCTCTTTTCTTTATCACTTTTTTTCTTTGAATCTGTATTGTTTTTATTCCATAAAAATTTTCTTTATTAAAAATTAACTACAAAAAAAATACACTGTTATTTTAACAAACTAAAATCTTGGTGAAAGGCATGAATTTTTGCAGATTTCCTGCATGTCTATAAAGCAGGGATGAAACGCAAATGTTGTGGCAGTGCATTCTCTGGACTGGAGAATAGTGGAGAAGGATTTCTCCCACATGCCATGGCTTCTCCAAGAGGACCCTTCTGGTTTTAATAATTGCCAGATTTGTAATGGGAAATGATGTTTCTGTGCTACTTAAGCCCTAAGATGATTATGGTTTTAAATGTCAATACAAACACCTTAAACTGGACCTGGAAACCAACTGGCAACCATTTCAGATTCTTTGTACAGTCTCCAAGGATTCTTTACTTTGTGCTGTTTAGCAGATGAGCTGCTGCTCCATTTATCCCAATTACTACTACCTCTGGACACTTTTCAGGGCTAGCCCCAGGATAGTCCAGGGGTCAAGAAGGAATGTAAACAAAGCATGCAAATTAGCATTAGAAAATCCAGCAAGCTCAGCTAGGGAGGCTGTTGCTTTGTTATATGTAATTGAGCAGAGATGTTCCCTGTGACACCTGCTACCTATGGATCAGTAACATCTGAGGATTAAAGAGCACTTCCAGACTGTGAAATTGCTTTTTCAGGGGGAATGTAATCCCATCAAACAGACTGTATCTCCATTCCTGAATCCAGTTTCCTGCTTACCAACATTGCTATTATCTTGTCTACACTGAAATTCAGTGTATATATATTTTTTTTCCATTCAGGCCATTCTCAAATTTAAGAAACAATATTAATGATAACAATTGCTTCCACAGAATTGGATAGTATGGAGCAATAGAGCTGAATAGCATCAGAATATTAATAATTTCCCATTCCAGAACTCTTGATTAGCTCCACCAGCTGTTTCATGAAGATGTTAGGGCAAGATAAAACCTTGTGAAGCATCATAGATCTATGAACTAGCTGTTGAACAATAGTCTTCAAACACCACTCTCTGAGCATAATCCAGTAGAAAGGAATAGACCCCTGGCAGGCAGCAGAATTATCTGGTTTGCTCTGAATTTTTCTAAGTATTCCAAATGATTTGTTACAGCAAATGTGTTTCAAAGAATTATACAATTTTTCAAGAAAAGCTTTCTGACAGAAACCATGAAGCCAGTTAACATGAAAAAGTGAATGCCACAAATGCAGCGCATCGTAAAAGCATCAGTAACCCTCTGGAGGAGGTCTCAGCAGTTTTTAAATATATTTCTTTGCCAAATTCTAATAAACCTGAGGTGATAATACAAACAACAGTCCTAGAATGCCTAGTAACCTATTTTGATGATAGGTTGCTTGAACATTATCGTATAAAGGGTGAAATGGCCCTAGTTTAGAGAGAAAACACTTTTTTAGGTGACCTGAGATCTATTTCATAAATATAAAATGAAACCTATCTATGATAGGTGTCTGGACATCAAGAGAATTTTGTAATTTGTAAGCAAATATAATTCTTACTCTTTGGGGCCAAAATTAAAAGCATTTCTTTCTTTCCTTACAAAGGCAAATGAACTGGATTTGTTAGAACCCAAGTATGAATCTAAGACCAGCATACATTGCTTTTACTCTTAATTATCATGTAATGATGAGATACATCCTGTTGACTTCAATAGTTTCACTCTAGGTATAACTCAGGACTGCTTTCTATATGTTTCCAAAAAAGAACCACCAAGAGGAAATTAAACAGATGCTGTGCAGTGGGCATGGTTGAGTGTAAACTGTTTGGTATTCTTGACTTTCTTTTTCAATTAGCAGAAAGGAAATTAAAATTTACAACTGGCACATGTGTTCAAGCAGATGCTTATATAGAATTTGATCGAGGACACCCTAAACTAAATAAAAAGGCTGTTAGAAGAAAAATCCAGAGTTTACTAAAGAAAGAAAAAATCTAATTTGTGGTCTGATAATAAAACAGGAANATATTTTCCAGGCAATCTTATGTACATCAGTTTATTCAATGGAGCTCACTTCTAGAATAATGTCTTTCAAATTGCAGTGTTGGTATGTTTCCTCAATACATTAATTATTTTGGATTTCCTCCCTTAGGGCCAAGTAGCCTGCTACCACATTTTAGAAATTTCCAGGCACAGAAATGTATTTCCTAGGGGGAAAAACACACAAAAAAAATGTACTTCCAAGAAATATGCACACAAATCTGCCTTCTATTTTCAGAATCCCTTTGGAAAAATGCAGACACTACAAAACTTACATAAACCTCTCCTGTGCTAGGGGCAATTCCTGAAATCATCAGTTCCAATGACAGCTTAATTGGAATACCTGGTTTCCTTCAGGCATGCGGAGTTGGTGAATTCAACATTAGCAAGGCTATTTTCATTGTTCACATCAAGAGACTGGACTCCAAAATCTCTGCTAGCGCCAGAGGAATATGCTGGTCCACCGTGACAAAGGCAACTGCTGAATCCTTGCCATAAAAGTACAAAATCTCCTTAAAAGTGATGTAACACCATGGAAAGCCAAGACAAGGATAGCATGGTAAACTAAATCACAGGATGCAGCAACTGATCTTCTAGGCAGATCATGTTAGTGTGTCTAACCAGCCTCTAAGTAGAAAAAAATGGTGGGAGAGGATAGTATTTTATATATTTCTATCTATCTATCTATCTATCTATCTATCTATCTATCTATCTATCTATCTATCTATCTATCTATCTATCTATCTATCTATCTATCTATCTATCTATCTATCTATCTATCTATCTATTTGAAAAGCAGTTATCTTACTCTGAAAAAAGACTGTGTTAGTAGGAAGGGGAAAGAAACTAGCTCAGGAAATAGGCAGCTAGCTCTAAAACTGCTAAAAGTCCTACCACCACCTGTGAGTGCAGCAGGTTGAAGAGGAAAAGAAGAAAGAAAAAAAATGTCTTGCACGACCTGAGCAATGGATTCCCATCTGCTGGCAGAAAGACTGATTGTGTGTAAGAGGTAACTTGTAGAAAGCATGAAGCATTCCCCTTGCAGGTACTTTGCTTAGCTGGGATTTTGCTCCTCGCAATGGAAACAATGCAGGAGTGTGGGTTGGCAGTTTGTCCAACATGGATGGAAAAAAAGCTGACAAGTTTTCAACCTCAGTAATCTTAAGGTGCATGGATTTCAACTCACAATATTCCTCAGCCTACACTGGCCTAGCTAATTTCCTGGGTCTGAAGAAGCTAAATGCTGGGGGAAGTGGCCTGGAAGTTTAGGCCTGTGGGAGGGATTGAGAGGGCAGGAAGACAGTGTGCGAAACTTGGCAGTCCAATAAATCAGCCAGCTACAGAAACATAGAGATCCATCCACTCTACATGCCACTAAAAAAGGATACCACCCCAAATCAAGGAAGGAAACAAACAACCCAGAGCAGATGAGTTCTACTCATCAATATCCAGGTAAGCAGAGAACATCAGAAGTAAACAATGAGAGAAGAAATAATATCCAGTGAAGCAACCATCAAGGAGGAAGTTGCATCCCCACCCAAATTGGCAGCGAAGCTAGTACAGAAAAAAATTGTTTTTTCCCTCACACTCATGATGTTACCTAGCCTGGTAATTAAACATCTGCAAGAAGACAACTGAACTTGCATATCCTGACGCCCCATGAAAATCTGCCAACTAGAAACAGTTGTTATAGTAAGACATTCATCAAAGCAGGTTTGCAGTTGAATTATTTGAGTATGTCCTGTGCTTTAACATATACTGTACCTTTAGGGAGATAGTTTAGGCTGTTGTGTGAAGAGGATACCGGTAGATCAGGAGATTTAATCCTCATTGAAATCACCCTGTTAGCTTTGTTGAAAACAGCTATTCTCCTTGTATGATTCATACCTTTGTATGATATTCCAAAATGACATAAAAAGTTCTCAACTAGAGGAGAGATATACAGTATTTTATTTCTTCCTGGATGCCCTTAAGGGGAAGAAACTCTAACCCTTTACAACAGCCTTATGAGTGAAGGCTTGGGCAGCAGGCTTGTTTATAAGACCAGGTGAAAGCAATCCCATCTCTGGGCTATCTCTGAAGAATCAGCTGCCAAAGACAGGACCAGCTTCTGGGTTACAGCAGGGTCATGGTATAAAAAAGTCAAAATGGCAGCCATAACCATGCTTTTTTAGATACATTACAATACATGTGAAAACAGGCGGGTTTTCAGTTGCATGGTTGAGGCTGCCATCTTGACTTGTTTGACTTTTTTGCAGCTAAGAGCAGATTAAAAAGGGAAGACTTGTCCCTTTGTGACTTCATAGATACAATATGGAATGGTTTTTGATGATGTCTTCTGGAACCTGTTTTTGCCTTCTTAGTTTATTTCCTGATGGTTTTCAACCCAAATGTTAATCTTACCATGTTTACTTTTTTTTCCCCCCTATTGTCTGATTTTAAGCTATTGAATTCTCCAAGATTCCCAACAAGTAATAATAATTTGGGTTCTGATAACACAGTGGTTAAAATGCAGCATTGCAGGTTAAAACTCTGCCCATAGTCTGGAGTTTCATCCTGACAGGGCTCAAGATTGACTTGACCTTCCATCCTTCCTTCCAAGGTTGGTAAAATGAGGAGCCAGATTGTTGGGGGCAATATGCAAATAAGGCTTCTACATTGTAAACCGCCCAGAGATTGCTGAACGCACTGTGAGGCAGTGTGTATCTGTGTAGAATAGAATAGAATAGAACACAACACAACACAACACAAGACAAGACACTAGAATAGAATAGAGTAGAGTAGAGTAGAGTAGAATAGAATAGAATAGAATAGAATACAGTACAGTACAGTACAGTACAGTACAGTACAGTACAGTACAGTACAGTAGTGGCCAAAATTGTGGAAATCTTTTGGGAAAAGTATATTTTTGAGGTTTGATGGCTAATAACACCACTTGTTTTTTTGGAGTAGTACCATAAAATTATATATCAATGGAAAGATAATTTAATCAAGAATGTAATGCAACATAGTTTGTTCAATTATCTGTACTGTATTCTATGAAAAGTTATAGCCAAATAACTAGAAAAAGGAAGAACGACTTGCTTAGGTTGATATCAGGTAGCTTTCCTTCATCTGATTGTAGCCAATGACCATGAGTGTTTAGAGAGCCAATCAGGTGTCATCTTGTTTTGGCAGTGAGCCAATCAGATCACAGTAGGATTCAGTTATTGATGTCATGTATTGAAGCTGAGAGGAGGACATTTATCAGTGTGTTATGTGATCGCTATCAAGTTGGTTGGTTTTTTTTTTGTTCTTTCATTTAGTGAGTTTGTAAAACGTAATAAAATTAAAGTAATCGTGCAAAGAGTTGACTGGTTGCCCAGAAAGCGATGTAAAATAGTATTATTAAGTGAACAAGGCTACAGTTATAAAGAAATTAGAAGAAAAATTGGTGGAAACTTAACCAAAGGTGGCATTTCTACTGTATACTTTTCCCAAAAGGTTTCCATAATTTTGGCCACTACTGTAGAGTAGAATAATCTTCTATATAAATAAAAATGTAAATGTTTGTTTGTTCAAAATCTTAAATCTCTGAACGTTCTTCACCAATTGCTTTGGAATTTTGACACAACGTTGCATTCAAATACGTGCATGTTTTTATATACCTAATATTATATAGATGTCACACCTGTGACAGGTAAAAACATGTTTTTTTGAAAAACAGCGCCATCTGTTGCCTGAGTGAACGAGAGCCACAGCAATGCGTGGCCGGGTACAGCTAGTAGAAGAATAAAGTTATATATATTCTTTCTCAGAAGCATAAGGACAGAAGTAGACAGGAATAAAGGGCTCAACAAATAACCAAGCCATGCCATCAGAGGGAGTTCCTCTGAAACTATAAATGAGGGTAGCTTTTTCTCCTTTTATTGCCTACATATTTCCATATTTTTGATTCATACAATCAGACTGGACCAAAGGTGAACAAAATTAAGGGATTGGTTTGTCTGTTAGACCTTTGGTATCTATCTGAATGTAGTTTGCTGTCAACTTAGATAAATCATTTTCTAAGTACTGTCCCTCAAAGCAGGAAAAAGCAGGATAAAAGATGAAATTACATTTTTGATTGAGAGCTAATGATCACTTTAATTAAAATCTGGGCTTGATAAGTAGGTACTTCAAAAGTGAGACAAATGATGTAATTATTAGGTTGGTGAGAACAAACTCCTTGTTAAAACTGTGATCAAATATTTGCGACAATCCATTTCAAGTTTGTCATAAGAAATATTAGGAAGTGAAGCAAGGCAAGAGCTGTATATATATATATATATATATATATATATATATATATATATATATATATATATA
>NW_015388893.1:35434-82811 GCF_001527695.2 Protobothrops mucrosquamatus
CCAACCCCACTGGCAGTTAAAAGGAAGAAACAGCTGCGATCACACACCACTCTTAGAAGCACAAAGCTGAAGACACCAGCCTGAAGATGACGAATGTGACTTCGTCGAAACATCGCCAAGGTACTTTTAATTCTACGCGGGAGAAAACCCGAATAACTAAAGACCTACATACAAACACCCGCGAAAACCTCAGAAAACATATATATATATATATATATATATATATATATATATATATATATATATATATATATATATATATATGATGTGATATTTTACAACGCCTTCCAAAATTTGTTTTAAATGCATTAGCTCATGACGCAGCAAATTACATTTTTACTACATTGTAAGCTAATTAAGCATAAAGAATAAGTAATGAAATTTCACGCAGGACTTTTGTTTTCAGAGGTTCTTTCTGAAATATAAACTAATGGTCATCCCCTCATTAAAGCTTAATGCATACACAAACACAATAATAATAATAATTTCCATGTTATAAATCATATGTTGGAATGCTCAAATTGCACAAAACCCTTTATTAATAAAAATGTTTTGTTTGCCCCTCTCCTACAATCAAACAAGATAAAAAGTATTTTCTCTCTACAAGAGCTACATTAAGCTAAACATCAACAATAAAACATAAAAGATGCTTCTATTTGCAATGTTTCTGGGAATGGCCTTTAGCTTAACCTTGGCAATGTCTAATAGCTTGATGGCTCATTTACCCATTGCCATTTAAAATTTGTAACTCAATCGATAAACAACACTTTTCTGTCTGTCTCGTTTGCCTACATTGTACAATCTTACATAAAGGAAAAACTTAGTAAAATAAAGAATTTCTCTTCATCCTTGATGTCTTGCTAGTCCCACTGATAAGCAGAATGGGGGAGATACTTCAGGCAGGAGGTCCTGAGAGTGTGACACTCAAGAATAGAGGAAGTGTCCAGTATAATATCTTGCACTGTGGGGGTCCCTGGTGTTCTCTGAGCTTGGTAGTTTGTTTGCAGATGTTTTATTAACCAACTAGGTAACATCCTCAGTGCAAGATATTGATGATGTTACCTAGTCAGGTAATTAAACAACTGCATGCAAACAACCAAGTTCCAAGATCACAAATGACTCCACAGCTCAGCTCTACAGATATTCTTTTCTGTTGGAATATCTTGATCTTCACAGAAAGGCCAGTAACAGTGTGACTGAGAATCCTGTTGATTACTACTGTTAAATGAAGATCTGCAATTTGCTGATCAGGGCACCCAAAGGCCATTTTGTTGTAGATCACTCCCACACAGCTATCTACTTTCCAGAACAGTGCACTTGGGCCATTTACATTTCTAACTTGAGCCCTAATAACTTCCAGTGGTATGTATTTAGCACTGGGTAGACAAATTATCTGCCATTCATTCCTACCAGTTCTCATTCAGCTTGAGGGGGAAAAAAACTTGTGTTAAAAATTCTCATGGGTGAGAGGTGGTTTTCTTGCACTGGTTATCCAAGAGCCACCAGGTGTGTGCCTGTGTGTGTGTTAACCACTATACCAAACAAACTCTCCTGGTTCCATATGGCCAAAGACAATTTAGACTTGCCAGTCTTGAAATGGAATCACTGCATATAAAAACCCTCTCTTGAAAAAAGACAAAACTTCAACTAAGTCCACACAAGCCTTGGATACATTCAAAGCTGGATGTTAAAACTCTTCCATGCCCTGCTGATGTTACTATTTATTAGCTTATACTCTGCCCTTTCTCCAGGAGCTGAAGGCAGTATATGCAGCATCCCCACCTTGCACTTTTTCCCACAAGACCCTGTGGGTTGAGAGCTAGTGATAGATCTAAACCACCAAACTGAACCTGCCTGGGATCTTGAATCTCGGTCTCTCTGGTCCCAATCTCACATTTTAGCTATCATCTCACTCCATCTCTCTTAGTTTGAACTCCATTCTTTCCAGAATACTATGGAGGACTACATGAATGCAATACAAATTACTCTGGATAAAAAGCCAACCATACAACAGAAGAGGAATTTCAGAAGGACCGGTTTATAGCCCTTCTGAATTTGTTTCATAACTAATGATGTTTGGGGGCCAGAGGCCGTGGAGATTCATAGCAGTGATCAGATTTTATCAGAGAGATGAAAGAGGTGTTCACAGAGCTCTGAAGAGGAGAGACCAGTAAAATGAAATAAGAGGGGGGGAAAAATCTGCACATCTGAGTAGATAAGAAAGTTCACAAAATATCTTCCCCCTCCCTCAAGTTAAGACAGAAAGTAGAAATATACATATATAACGTAAATGTACTCTGAAGATAATTATAAAAGACTACAGCAATTATAAGAGCACCCACAGATATATTTGTCATTATGGGTCTGTTATATGACATGTAAGCTTCTCTTTGGGAAAATCTGCATTCTGATTGTAATACGTATAAAGTAATAATGTGCAGATAACTCGTGCAGAACAATCAGGAGTTATATAATTTTTTTTTTTAAAAAAAAAAGTTTTAGTTGCAATCTTATATCCTTGCACTTGAAATTTGAGCAGACAGTTTAGGAATTCCTGAAATTGAACAGTTAAAAAAAAATCTAAAGCAGAGTATAATAGTGCTGGAGCTTAATAAATCATTTGCTTGCTTGCTTGCTTGCTTGCTTGCTTGCTTGATGGAAACTGTATTTGTCTTAAATTAAATACTACACTAATACAGTAGTTTATACAGTAACTTCTCGTCTCTGTATTCAGCGGTTGCCCAGATCCTGTATTTTTCTGGAATGTGTGACTTACATCCAAGTCACCTAGAACAGTGGTTCTCAACCTTTTTAATGCCGCAACCCCCAACCGGTCATAAGTCGAGGACTAAACCAGTCGTAAGTCGAGGACTAAACCAGTCGTACGTCGAGGACTACCCAACCGGTTGTAAGTCGAGGACTTTCCCTGCCTGGGAGCGCCACGCCTTCGTGGCTCCACCCCCTGTGCCGGCCAAGGCGTAGCTGGCAAGCGGCAGAGACGGAGCAGGCCGACCACCAGCTGGCCCAGCCCAAGGGAGGTAAGGCACCCGTCGGAAAAGGGGGAAAAATGGCGGACAAAAAAATGGCAGACAAAAAAAATGGCGGACAGCCTTGCTTGGCGACCCCCATGAAATGGTCGATCGACCCCAAATGGGGTCGCGACCCATAGGTTGAGAACCACTGACCTAGAATGAGGGAAAGATGCTGCAGAAGCACAGCTGTGAGGAAGGGGCCAGAAACTCAGCTTTCATTTAGTGAAAGGAGTAGGTCAGCCTCCAAAAAGAGAGAGCCTGGCTTATTACAAGGGAAAGCCGGTGAAACTATACTCATGACTGCTAAAGACTGCATCATGCTGCATAGGAGCTCTCTGATGTTTGCAACTTTTCTCTCAGTCTCTCTGCCTGACAAATCGATCACCAGTCTGTATTTCTTTCTTAAAAAAAAAAAAGGTTTGCACACAAAAAAACATTTATTTTTCCATATGGTTTCTCCTAATGTATGATGTTTGGATTCCTCTTTTGCTTTCATATGCATTTCCATGCAAGTTCTCCCAAGATGTGGGGTATTTTCGAGTAATTAAGGCACCAGGCTAGAAAGCAGGAGATCGGGAGATCTAATCCCGTCATCTTCAGGCTGGTGTCTTCAGCTTCGTGCTTCTGGGAGTATATATATGGATGGATGGATGGATAGATAGATAGATAGATAGATAGATAGATAGATAGATAGATAGAGATAGAGATAGAGATAGAGATAGAGATAGAGATAGAGATAGAGATAGATAGATAGATAGATAGATAGATAGATAGATAGATAGATAGATAGATAGATAGATAGATAGATATAGATATAGATATAGATATATAGATATATAGATATATGGTAAAAAAAAATTGGATTGCTAACAAAGAGTTAAAGAGGGGACTGGGATAGCTATTTTGAGCTAATTAGCTCACATCAGCCAACCATACCCTTCTGAGATTCAAACCTCCCATATTTGGCCGACAGGGTTCATCAAAAAACACTACATACATACATACATACATACATACATACATACATACATACATGTGTGTGTATGTGTATGTGTGTGTGTATATATATATATACACAATATTTGGAAAATTGTTCTCACGCACTACTTCTCAAAATATGTTCACTATGTCCTCATTTCTGCTTGCTGTATTTGCTTTGTACAGCTCTGCATAATGTGTTTTTGCTCCATCTTTCTGGATTGAAAGGGTTACTAGTTTCAGTTTTCTCATTATTGCCTATCACCATTGGGAAAAAAAATGGATGTTAGGGATTGAGCTGAGGTCCTTCTAATTCAGGCATGTCAAACTCGCGATGTCACGTGACGTTGTGCGACGTATCGTGACCTTTTCCCCATTGCCGGCAATGGGGTGGGCGTGGTTTCAGCATGATGCATCCGGCCTGCGGGCCGGCAGTTTGACATGCCTGTTCTAAGTGAAGAACATACATTTAAATGCTGGGTAATAATGAGAACTTGGGATCTTCTTTACTTCTTGGTTCACCTTTTCTGGAAACTATGGAGGCATTAGAACACTAGACTGACAGAATGTTTATCTTTATTTATCCAAATATCAAAATGATAAATGTCAGCTCTGTCATGAGGCTCCTGAATATATATTTCTTTCAGCTTCTTAGCAACATTTCAAGAGTAGCAAAATATTATGAGCTTTGGTTCAGCTGCTGTTAATAATCAGATTATTTCTGGAGTCAGAACAAAGTGAGAGATATCATCACAATTTCAAATTCAGTTTCGGTGGAAAGCAGGGTTGCTTTCTTTTCCAAAATGATTAAAAGACAAAAAAAAACCAATCAGATATTTAAATGATATTTTTAAAGAGAATGTTTTTTTGTCAGCACATTGTCTTTTATAAGTTGGTTAATTTTTATTTCTTGAACATGTTATAATTAAACATATAAATATAAATTATACGTATATGTCATTAGAAACAGTAGTTGAACAAAGCATCAAAACAGGTTCCTGTGCATATAACATAAATATTTGAACTGACCTTTTTGCTGGAAACAGGAAACAAACACCAGAAATCAGCAAAAAAAAATAATGATGAAAATTGCAGTCATCTGATCACAGGATGCTACAAACAGACATAAAAGGGAGACAATTGCCAAATGTCCAAAATGTGATCATGTGACTGTCACAACTTCAACATGAGGTCATAAATAACTTGTTCAGGGGTCTGTTGTAACTTCAGTCATTAAGCAACTGTTGTAGGTCAAGAACTACTACCGTATTTCCCTGAAAATAAGACCTGGTCTTATATTATTTTTTGCTCCAAAAGATGCATTAGGGCTTATTTTCCGGTTAGGTCTTATTTTGGGGAAAATGTGGTACTAAATATGTCCGACTGCCTGACAGTCTTAACTGGGGCTTATTTTTGGGGTAGGGCTTATATTACGAGCATCTTGAAAAGTCATGCTAGGGCTTATTTTCCAATTAGGTCTTATTTTGGGGAAAACATGGTACCTGTACTCTTTTTTTCAGAACAAAAAATGGATTGGGAGAATGATTAATATCTTCCCCTCACTCCTGGTATAGTGACTAGTTTGGTCGTACGTCAAGGACTATCTTCCTTTATGAGGTACTTCCATGTAGACTTACTTTTTTGTTATGACAAATGGCTAGTTAAAATGTACAAAAATGATTTCAGATTGGGGGAAAAATTAAAAACAGAGAAAAAAGTAAATGCGGATTCTGCAGCAATCTCTAAAAGCAAATCATGGGTATAAAATTTACAACAAAGGTAAGTAATGTGCCATAGATAAATGGTATTTGCTAAGAAGATATTGTACCAGAGTTTTCTATTTCAAGTACTAAGCTGCTATACCTATACAGGAGATGTCTACCCATAATTAATTACCTATTGTCATGAATACATTTTTTTTCTCCAAATAATCCTCCATTTTGCTTTGTTTGGCTTACACGAGCAAGTTGACATAGGGTCAAACTACACATTACATTAAATAAGTGTAGCTCTCCTTTTGGTCTTCTGCCCAACAAAACATTCTAGTCCAGGATCTATTATACAGTATGAAAGCCTTACCTGATATAGAGAAACTCAAGTTGACCTGTTAGCAAAACATGAAATAAAACCCAGAAAATGAAGAGAATATTAGAAAGAAACTTAAACTGTCTCCTCCTTAACTCTCTTTTTTTATGAGAGGGAGAGAAGGAACATGCTGCCAAGTTTCGAAGATACTGTTACCATAGTCTATATCAATAAAATAGTGTTCCTATATTTCTTTTAGAGTCTGCTTCCTGGCCTGCCTTTTCTCAGAAAGCTGACAACTTCCTTACACCTCAGCTGAATTCCCCATTGATTTTGACTCAATGTTTGATCTGATTTTCTGCTCATTTTATATATTTATTTACACAGAGTAATAATAACTTTTAAGGCATTTATGATGTTAAAAGTGAAGGAAGCAGGCTAAATCTTGAGATATGGGAGAATTGATCAGTCCAGGGTTCAAATCTGTCAATTCCCACACTTGCCTGAACAAGCCTTGTTAGAATTATGACTGACAACATCACTAATATGGTAATTCATCTCTTCAGTCCAGGAAGGAAAAGAGAAAAGCATTTTCTTCTTTCTGACTGACATTTGTGAGCATTTTTGCAAATCCGGAAGGGAGGCATTGGTTTGGATTTCTTTTACTAATAAATCTCTAAAGTAATCTAAAAATGGACCTCAGAGGGAAAAATAGAGATTCTTGCTCAGACAAAAAACTACTTGTTCTCTTTTTCACTTTCCTTCCCTCCTTTCTTCTTACCCCAAAGAAGATAATCCATTGTCCATTGAGGACAGCAAGTCAGCTAGTATAACAAAAGAAAGAAAATTATTTCTCTATTTTGCTGTAGAAAGCTTTAATGTTATACCTTCACTTTTAGTTTCAATTTTTGCTTTCCCCATGGACAGGTGAATTCTGTATATGCTCCATCAAAATAAATCACTGTTCGAAATGCTCTACTTCCCTGGCTTTTTTGAATTCAGTTTTTGCTCTTTTCTCATTGAAGTGAATGCTTTAAATTCTCCACAGATTAATTGCTCTCTTATTGGATTGCCTTGTATGCTACAGTATTAGCTTCTAATATTCTTTAGGCTACATTCCCTATAGGTTGTCAACTGCTTATTATTTGATTGCCCTACGTATCATTAATTGAACATATGATTTAATACATTGTATCGATTGATTAATAATTATAGTTTCAGGTTTGAAGTGCTGAAAAACAGAAGCCTGTTTAATAAACTGAAATCTTATGAATAACCTATAGCAGGGGTAGTCAACCTTGGCTCTTTAATGACTCGTGAACTTCAACTCCCAGAATTCCTGAGCCAGCATGGTTGGCTCAGGAATTCTGGGAGTTGAAGTCCACGAGTCATAAAAGAGCCAAGGTTGACTACCCCTGACCTATAGCATTAAGATCTCAACAAAATGGATGCTGTGGGAAGCCCCAGATTGTAACAGGGGAAAAAAAGAAGCATATCCCTTTATTCACTAGCCATATGTCTTCCTCCTCCCCACAGAGCAGTTACTGAAAATAGTAAAAGTGTCCTATTAAGTCATAAAAAACCTGCCTTAGCAGGGAGGCAATATTTAGGAGAACTGAAGCTAGGAAGGGAAGAAGTGGTCCTACTAAGCTTAATTAAAGTCTGCTTCTACAAACTTGTAAAGAAAGCTTCTCAGAACATGAGGACATGCATTGAGTTCTATAGGACAAGAAAATGGATAGTACAAAGTCTTACTTACACAGAAATGTATGTATGTCTGAAGGCTTTTCTGCTGCATTGGCCACTGCAATATTTGGGAACATCCTGTAGAAGCAGATTGAATATTTATGTTTGTTTATTTATTGAGGCTTACGAGCAGTTCCAATTAAAACTGACAGTGAAGTACTTACGCTCCAGTAATAAACTAATAAAATTTAAGTATTTCATATAATAACACAGCTAACCAGGAAAATATATAAGAATCTCAGCGGTCATTAGGAGCAATCAAAATACACATCTTCCTCCAAGATCCCCTGGAAAATTCAAATTTTAATCACCTTCCAGAGCACTTGTAAGATTATTATTGATGTTGTTTTAATTGCTAATTGGGAGCATCCTATCATTTAATATAAGATGGGTGGCTATATAAAAGTTTTAAATAAATATATTAAAGATACCCTTACCTATGCTGTTCCAGGAGGGCAGCAGTGGAGATGGGTTACCTGTATGATCGCTGGTATTAACATTTCCTAGGGGTCAGAACCCACAGCAAGTCTTTAGGGGACTGGAGGCTAAAACATATGAAGAACGGTTGCAGGTATTGGTTATGTCTAGTTTAATGAAAAGAAGGACTCTCTCTCTCTCTCTCTCTCTCTCTCTGTGTGTGTGTGTGTGACATGATAGCAATATTCCAATATATATAAGAGGCTGCCACAAAGAAGAGGGGGTCAGCCTATTTTCCAAAGCACTTGAAAGCAGAACAAGAAGCAATGGATGGAAACTAATCAAGGAGAGAACCAACCTAGACTAAGGAGAAATTTCCTGACAATTACAACAATTAAAAATGGCTTGCCTTCAGAAGTTGTGTGTGCTCCACCTTGGAAGGTTTTTAAGAAGAGATTGGGCAGGGTCTCCTGCTTGAGAAGAGTATTGGAATAGAACACTTCCAAAATCCCTTCCAACTCTGTTATTCTGTTCTGTTTTCATGCATGGAAACTGTTGGTCACATTCTGTGATCATTGTGATTTTTAATTGATGGCTTTTCCTAGAAATAGCATAAAATCTCCTCTCACTTTTTTACGCTCAATGATCCCCCTCCCTAAGAGGAAAAGTATTTTTTTTCCTGATTCTCCTGGTAGCTAAAATATTTTTTTAAAGGATGCCAACTTTGCTATGGACTATTGATTGTATTTAATTTAAGGAATTTAATTATTTGAGTCTCTTCTCCAACAAAAAATGTCTTCTTTTCTGATCCAACCACTTCAATCTGTTACTGTTCATGAAGATGGAGAATATTATGTATATCTTCTCAGCATGCTATTTTTCTATTAACTATCAAACTGTTTACAGAGAAAATTCAAACATGATTTCCTCATCCAGAAACTTACGTTCATGCTAGAAATGCGCTCAGTATTTTATCAACACTGCAATTTTATTTTTATTATTTTGAATGTATGCGGTGGCTAAATAAAATGCATATATTCCTTAGTTTCACCTTGCTTCAGGCTTAACTTACTGTGTTTGAAGAATGGTATGTCTTTAGGTATTTCCAAGTTGGTACCCTATTTTAAATTTGAATCAAACAGAACAAGGAAAATTGTCCCAAGCTCCATCTGATTTAACAAATTTGGTTCATGAAACTTTGTCCAACTTCCCACTATTTGTATTGGTCACCAACAGAAATGGCTGTGGGTTGTGATGTCTTAGAAGAAAGTACACTCAGATGTTTTAGCTAGTGATAGGTTTAAACTACACACAGAACTAAGTGAAGTTGAAATGTCAGTGTCTTAATATTCTCTATCATGCTTCTCCAACTAACTGCTCTTTGTCCCACAATTCTCAATTAGGGTGGCTCAAATTCTACATGCTTTTCTAAAGTCCATATCTTTAAGTATTCTACCATAAACATAAAGAATTCATGGAAAAAATGATGCTGTGGCCTATAAATATATATATAATTAAAGCTAAGATAACTGGATTCTCTATTTAGATCACTATTAAGACAGCTTCTGAAAACTTATCCAAATCTTTAGTGTTTCATAGTCTTCAGGTACAATGCATGTTAATAATGGAGTTACACGTTGCCCAATCAGGCTTGGATTACTTACAGGACTGTCTCTGCCCAGATGTCTCTATCTGTTCCATCCACTTTGGCCAGAGAAGCATTGTCCAAGTCTTCTTTGCTAAAGAGTGCCAGCTGGCAGGGCCCAGGAGAAGATCTTTTATTGCCATGGTGCCCTTTGTCTAAAATATCATTCCTGTGAACTGGTCCCTTCCTGCTGTTCCTTTGTAACACCTTGAAGATTTGGTTCTGAGCTCATGCCTGGAGCCCCAGGTGCATGATAGAGTCAGTCTCCTAGCTGTGTTGGAGAGTAGATTAATACTAATACTTCATGTTGGAAGCACCAAAGGGCTTCTATGGTGAAAGGATTTGCTGGTGACATCACTGTTGCCCAGGGAACCCAGTTGAGGGCTCCTTTCCCATCCCTGTGAAGTTTCCCACCAAAGTGGTACCCATTTATCTATTCACAGTCTCCCACTTTTGAATTGTTGGATCAGCAGGAGCTGTAGCATGTGAGAGGAGCTCACCCCACAGCAATGGGTCTCAAACTTGAGCCTTCTGATTATTAGCCCAACATTCTAACCTCTTGAGCCCACACTCTCCCTGAAGACTGGATTGATAATTTTGCAATTCTTTTCTCAGCTGGCATATGTTTTATGGAGGTTTTGTATATGATTTTTGAAATGTTGTTTTTAATCTTGTTAGCCACCCAGAGTCATGTAGACATATATTTGAGATAGCTGGCCATATAAATCAATCAATCAAACAAACAAACAAACAAATAATCCCCAGTCAGGAGTAGAAGCTGTCCCTATTTTGCACTCAGCACAAAAGACACTACAATCTTATTGATTATATTTAGAAAGAGGGGGAAAGAATGGTGTGACATGCTGTCCTGTCTTGTATCTATTACTCACAAAAATATTTTCCTTTCTGCAAGCCACCCCTATCCCACTACATTTTCCATGGATTTTAATTTGAAGATGAGTTCTTTTTTAAAAACAGTCCTTTAAGCCCTCCCCCCCCCCCAGACACACACACCCATACCAAATTGTTAATTATTCAGTGATGGGATTCAAATCTGTGAACAACCGGTTCTCTGTGTAGATGCCACTTCCGGAAATGCATTCTGGACATGGGCAACAAAAAATTGCCACTGTAATTATTCCAAGTGATGATGTTTGTGTGGTTGCTATAGCAAATCTAAATAGAATGATTTGAAGATGGTGTCATGCCAGTTAGGGTGTCCGTTCCAACTTCCTGCTCTTCAAGCTTTCCTAGAGTGATCTTATAGTTCCCTTGAAGTCAGAACAAACTCCTAGTTACTTAGAACATTAGTGCATTTTTCAGATGTTTGATTGTAGTTGTGCATGGATAGAAACAGGGAGAAGGGGCTACAATACATCATGACATAGTACATTCACCCTGACATTTAATAAAAAATCAAAGAATTCCAGAAAGCTTATTTCCATGACAAAATGTACTCATCTCAGTTGCCAATCTGGCATTCTTGAGCAGAGCTTAATGTTATATCAGCTTCACAGGCAAGATAACAATACTGCTCAGAACATTTGCTTGTATAGCGAACAAGGATGGTGTAGGTAGAAGATTAATGTATTGCCAAAAATCTCTAAGATTGCTTAGTGTAAATCTGATATATTAAGAACTTTAATAGAGTAAAGAATCACTTGTCACTTATTGACTGGACAACTGAAGACACTAACAAATATCTGCAAGAAATAATAGCTGATCCTTCGTATTGGCTTGTAATGATTGTTTTACATCTGGTTTCTTTTCTTCATAAGCAAAAAAACCTGAGTTTTTTAATCTGTACACAACTTTAAACCTAAGATGCATAGACATACAGGGCAACAATAACCAAGTATGTGTAGAAGAAAGTCACTTGAAATTTAAGATTGATCTTAAGTATGGTCTTGCTCCAGTGATAGGAAAGAATTATTCATTTGTGACAACATTGCTCCACATCTAACCAGCTAAAATAGAGGTCTACCGGTAACAAGGTCCAGGGGCCGTGTGCAGGCTAGGTTTGAACTATAAAAGACTCTCCCATGGACTGGCTGTTTAAGCCCTGACGATGTCAGCAGGATGCTGACGAAAGCTTGGCGTTGGTATAGTAGTATTAAACTCCTAGAGTTTGATTATTTTACCCTGGTGTTCGTTTTTATTTATTTATTGGCATGGATGCACCCAGGGATCACGTGTTTAGTTTAATTATCTATATATGTATGTATGTATGTGTGTATATGTATGTATGTGTGTATATATATATACACACACATACATACACACACTTATAATTGCCTTCTGGAGCAACAGCATGAAGCCAAACACAAGGGACAATGGTATTTCCTTATCAAAACATAATGAAAAGTGCTTTAAATAGAATATGATCTTTACCCAGAATGCATATAATATGTCAAGTAAGATTTCATTACTGCTTCTTCTTCCATTCTGCACTTTTATAAAATTCCTTTATAGAGTCTGTTTCTAAGAAACAGGAGAAACCAGCATGTTGTTAAATTTTCCATATGCCCATAATTTCAAGGAGAGGATGGTGTGCTGGAGGTATTTAAAGCATGCATATGATCTGATACAAATACCACATGAATATACAGATCTGGCAGGAAGGTTTGAATAGCATTATTTAGATATGACAAATTGGAAGAAGTCTATCTATGAAGCTGCAAATAATAATGGAATGGTAAGCATACTTATTCTTTGCCTGTCCATTAAATGTTTGGATATTTTCTGGGGAGGGGGGGGAGAATGGTCAAGAAATCTAGAAATTATGTATCCAGTGTATTTTTGTTTGATTAAGGGGGTTTTCTTTTAGCCTACAGTTTTACTTACATGATTATTTATAAATGGAAATAAAATGCATTTCAGCCAACCTGAATGCTTGAGGCAGGGAAGAAAGTAAATGAGAAAATAATAACATCTTTATTTTTACATTCAGCTTTTTATAAGATAAATAAACAACATAAAGTAAAACAAAGTGAGAAATACAAATAAAATCTGAATTCATAATTACTTTATTAATATGTAGTGGAGATAATCTGAACTAAGTACTTTGTTGTATTTATATCAGGGAGACAAATTTAAGCATGTCTTTAAAGAAATCATGTTGTGCACATTTATGGTGTGGATTAACACCTCACCCTACGGAACTGGGGAGCATTTGCATCCAGTTAAGGCTGTGCAGTATAAGAAAGAGAGAGAGAGATTTGTCCACTAGGTGTGGCGGACAAATATACGGTAGATGGATCCTGCAAAGATGAAGTTTGTACTTTCTTGGGACTTTGCAAGTGTTTATAGATAGTCTACCTCTAATTATGTAAAACACACATACAACACATATTTCAATGAAAATTTATAATATGAATTTGAGGATGAACTTTATTGTTTGACGCAGTATCTTCCAAGTATAATCGGATGGGTTTTATCCCGCTGGGGTTCTTTCCTGTAAAGGCTACAATATCCCATTGTTTGCAAATATATATTTGACACAAGTGCACTAAGTGAGGTAGTCTGTATCCTGTACATCAGCTTGCATTGGCGAGCTAATAACTTGTCACTGCTTAAAATAGACTGGCTCTATGAAGCATCATAACAATTCTGTCAGGAATGATCCCAGGTGAATCTTCTTCCGGGTATTATAAACTTAAGCTCAGTAATTAAGTTGTAAGTGATAAAGCTAGAAGGCTATGGAATCTAAATCCCTTGGTTGACTCATAAGCCAGCCTGCCACTTGACCATGTGAAAGTTCTTGATGAAATGGCTGAAATAAGTTATCTCTCAGCCTGATGGGATTTTTTTTTCACATGGTTTAATTTTTTTGTGCCTTCATGCTTCATGTAACATTGAATTGAGGGAAACAAATGTGGTATGAGTGGCTGCTTTGATAGTGTAGGTGGATAGAGAAATATGGTGCTCTGAAGTCTGCTAAAAGTTGAAGCAAAGCTGTGAAAAATGAAATCATCAACAAACACTAATTGTTTGTATTTCCATAGTATTGAAGTTTATCTTTGGGGGAATTTCACTTTTCCAGAATCAACTGTAGCTGATTTTATATAGCCAAAACCAACAACAAAGAGTTGTTGCTATCAAATAAAATTGTACACACAAAGAGGAATAGGGTGCATAGTGTAAAGACATCACTAAATACACAAATCTACTCAAACCACTTTGTTTTTATTTAATGTTGCCATCCTAAGCATTACCCTCACAAAATAAATTGGAACATTAATTTGCTGCAATCTACAGGAGCAGTATACTTGCCATTTTAATATACGGCTCTATATTAAGCTATATATAATAGCCATTTTCAGCTTACCATTCTGATGGCTGACAAATACATTGGTTGTCAGCCAGTCTTTGACTGCAACCCAGGATGTGAAAGTCAATCTTTAAGGCCCTGATGCACAATGATTGTCTTTCAAAAATGTTATATACTTTGAAAAAAAGTCGGCTCCATTATTTATAATTTTACTAACTTTGCAATAGTGGTGAATAGTTGTAGCTCAGGTATAGGATGAGGGTGGAGGTTCATTCTCCAAGCTTGTAAGTTGGGTTCTGAACATTTCGTTACCAGGCTAGGCAACATCTTCAGTGGACTTTAGGGGATGTCTGTGTCAGTGTTCTTCTGTTTATGTACATACTCACACCTGAGTACCCATCACAAAACCCTCACTTTCACACCCACACCTGATCTATCATAAGATCTACTGACCACACAAAGTCCTTATAAACAAACAAATGCTGACACTGACATCCCCTAAACCAGGGGTCTTCAAACTTGGCCCTTTTATGACTTCTGGACTTCAACTCCCAGAATTCTGGGAGTTGAAGTCCACAAGTCATAAAAGGGCCAAGTTTGAAGACCCCTGCCCTAAACTCTGCTGAAGATAGCCTGGTAATGAAATGTTCAGAAACCAACCCACAAGCTCAGAGAACGAATCTTCACCCTCATATTATTAACTAAAATAGCCAGTGGTAGAAGATTTCAGTTTTATGTGCCTTCCACACCCATATACATATTTTCACTAAAGAGTTTGTTAGCATATATAGGCTCCCGAGGGCCATATATTTCAAGTGCTGGACTTTGTTTCTACCTTCTCTGCCCTGTTTCTTATCCATAATTAAATATTTTTGTGCAATTAAAAGAAAAACACATTGGTCGGGGTGGTTCTCAGTACTCTGCAGACATTAGACCGACACAGGCAATGTCATAGGCAAGATCATCTATCTGGAGAGCAACATTTCCAGAATATTGCTTTATCTTTTACTCCTAGTCACAAAAAAATCTTACTTTAACAATTTTGAGCTGGAAATCATTAATGGGAGGTTACAGTTTTTTACTAAAGTTTAGGTTTTCTCTTGAGCAACATCAATTCAAGATACATGCAGATGCACTTATCCAGATGTTCATGCAAATAATCTCCAGCTAGTGATTTACTATCTTATTTCTAGAAAAGGATGAGTATGAATAATTACAGACCTAAGACAAATGATGAAGTAATTTGAACCTAAAAGAAATATATATATATCATATTTTCTATTCCCCACCCTCACTGATCTTCACTTGCTATGGTGTCATTCTTTCATCTTTCTTCAACTAAAATAGTAGCACTGTGTCCAAATGGAAATATATATCTTTCTTATTTATTTAAAAGAAAAAAGGACACACAAAAAGATTCTCAAATAGTTCATGATAAGACAAGGCAAGGTACAGTTTTCAACCTTGCTTAGATCCAAGATAAAATATATTCTTGATTGTTTTTACTTTTTATACTTCCTTCTTCTAACAGTCAGCTGAGTATCACAGTGTTGTGTCCATGTGCTGAAACAGTAAGCAAAGTAGATTTGTTAGGTCTCTTTGTGATTTATTTTAGAAAACCCATCCCCCTGAAAACGTTTTCTAAAAGACAAAAAGAAAAAGAAACGACCCTGGATCAATTGGATGAAACATCATTCCATTGCCAAAATGATTGTGATCTTTGGAGGCTGATTGAATAAGGGTAGGCCTCAGGCCATAATAATATTGTCTGCTCCTGATCTAGCTAATTAGATTACTGTATAACATCACAATAATTTCATGTTTATGCCATGGTCCCTGACTGGTTGGTTATCACTTGTCAAAGGGAAAAAAAAAAGTCCTATTCAATGTTAAAAATAATGCAACCAAATAATGCTTACAAGGTAAACATTATGAAAGGAGCATGATAAGGCTTTTTTATAAACCCTTTCTGAATTTCACCAAACACTAATTTCACCCTGACAACAGAGGCAGTCCTATATTTTTGATAGTTACTTTGGAACAATCTTGCTAAATAACCTGTAGGCAGGTCATGAATTCCTCCCCCCCCTCCTCTTGGTTTTAAAGAATGACAGCAATAGTACCTTTATCTGACATTTAGGATGATTAAATTTTGAAAAATCACTTGGCATATTTAGTATGACTCCACAGGGTGCTCTTGCTTTATAAGGCAATGGATCATGTTAGCTTAACTTATATTTAAGATTTGCAGGCTTGGTATTATTGTGTTAGGCAATACTGCTGAAATGGAAACATAAAATTTTGTTGCTACGAGATCAAGTCAGCGCCTGCCTTGTGCTATAAATTAGGTCCATAAAAATTTTAAAAGCAATATTTGTTTGAGTCCAACTAGTATTGTGACCCAGCAAACTCTGCCTAAATATATGAAATAAAGTGTTGATTGGGTCAAAGTACCTGGTACTTATATACGCCAGCTGTATAATGGCCCTCAGTCATTATACTGTACATTGGTAGGTATAATGGGCAAACATGAAGAAGGTCATAAACAAATTCAGTTCATAAAATTAGTAAAGTGAAAAATATATGTTAACCTGTACATGTTTTTCATTATACTCAGGTGATAAAACAATAGTTGTCCATGCTAAATTATTTCTCCATCTTAGTCATAAGCACACTTCCACATAACCCAGAGGCTACCTGAATGATAAAAAGACAAATTGTAAACAGGATATTTGGAAGATGTTTTAGTTTTGCTTTATGAGTCAATTAGCCAGAGTAATAGATTTAGATCTGTCAATAGAATAAAATCCTAATTTTCTTCTTCATCCTGTATTGTCAGAATCTAGAATAGAATAGAATAGAATAGAGCTAGAAGGGACCTTGGAGATCTTCTAGTCCAGCCCCCCACTTAAGCAAGAGAACCTATACCATCTCAGACTGTCTAGCCTCTTAAAAATCTCCAGTGATGGAGCACCCATGATTTCTGGAGGCAAGCTGTTCCACTGGTTAATTGTCCTCACTGTCAGGAAGTTTCTCCTTAATTCTAGGTTGTTTCTCTCTTTGTTCAGTTTCCAACCATTGTTTCTTGTCCTGCCCTCTGCTGTTTTGGTGAATAACATGACCCCCTCTTCTTTGTGGCAGCCCCTCAAGGAATACTGGAATACTGCTATCATGTCTCCCCTATTTCTTCTTTTCTTTAGACTAGCCAGACTCAAGTCCTGCAGACATTCTTCATATGTTTTAGTCTCCAGGCCTTTGACCATCTTAGTTGTTCTTCTCTGATTTTTTTCCAAACTCTCAACATCTTTTTTTGTGATATGGTGACCAAAATTGGCTGCAGTGTTCCAGGTGTGGTCTTACTAGAGTTTTTAAAATGGTACTAATACTTCGCGTGATCTTGATTCTATGCCTCTGTTTATACAACCCAGGATTGTATTAGCTTTTTTGGCTGCTGCTGCACACTGCTGGCTCATGGTCAAGTGATCGTCCACTAGGACTCCAAGGTCCCTCTCACAGTTACTGTTTTTAAGCCAGGTCTTGCCCAGTCTGTACTTGTAACTTTGATTTTTCCTTCCTAAATGTAAAACTTTGTTTTTCTTCACATTGAAACTTATTTTGTTGGACAGGGCCCATTGTTCAAGTTTGTCAAGATCTTTTTGGATCTTGTGTTTTTCTTCTGGGGTGTTGGCTACTCCTGTCAGTTTAGGGTCATCTGCAAATTTGATGAGTTCCCCTTCAATTCCCTCATCTAAGTCATTTATGAAGATATTGAAGAGTACTGGGCCTAAGACGAAACCTTGTGGTACCCCGCTGCTTACTTCTCTCCATGTGGATGTAGTGCCATTGAGGACTACTTGTTGAGTACAGTTTGTTGGCCAGCTATAGATCCATCTGGTGGTGATTTTGTCTATTCCACCTTTATATCAGAAGTGAGTAGCAACAGAACAGGGATGGTGGTGCCTTCACAGAATTTCACCAAGGTCTTTGCATATGTTACACCACCAATAAGATATTTGTTAGGTGATGATATTGTTGTGGTGTGTCCAGTAGTGGGATTCAAATAACTTAATGCCCTAATGACCATTTTAAGTATAAAAAAAAGATATACTGAGGTAGTTTATTATTTCATGCATTTGATACTAAAATAAGAATAAAAGATGTACAAAAACTAGATTATGTTATAAGAAAGATTTTTAAAATATTAATGAAAAAATATTAAATAATACCTGACAAAGAACAATCGAATAATGTGTACAACTAACCTGTCTGTCACGGGAAAGTTGTGAGCATTCTTTCACAGCTTCAGAAATGGGTAATAAGACAACCCTTGAAATCTATATTTCTATTGGTTCATTGTGTCCTAGTTTCCTATTGATTTCGCCGCTTGGGAAAAACCAACACACTCATATTATCTCGAGGGAATTTTGGGTATAACACCAAGCTGAAACAAATGATAGCTTGTCACTCCCTGGTCGTTTCGCACTTTTTGTCTTTATGTTATATGTTATATGTTTATTTACTGAAATAACAAACACAAGGGAATTAAAATGTAGTATTTTATCAAAGGTATAATGAGTTTTATGAAATGGCAGCTGGTGTTGCTCTCCCGAGAGGTGGAGCAGCAATTGGTTGGCGGCCACACCATGAATGGGGATTGATCATCCCCAAACCCCACTGCTGTCAAGCACGGCCAGGCACTGAAGTACCACTGAAAAAAGTGGAATCTGTGTACATACCTGCCTTGCCCGCATCAGCTGTGCTCTGCATGGCGGACTGCAGCTGATCTGAGGCAGCCAACCAGGCACTGAAGTGCTGCCGAAAGCAGTGGAGTCTGTGTGCATGCCTGCTACATGGTCACTCATCAGCCGTGCTTTCCACGCCTCAAAACAGCTGCAGCTCGCTATGGAGAGCATGGCTGATGCAGGCAAGGTAGATGTGCACTCATACTCCGCTGTTTTCGGCAGCGCTTGAGTGCCTGGCTGGCCACCTCAGATCAGCTGCAACATGCTGTGGAGAGGATGGTGGATGTGGGGTGAACGTGAGGCAGGTGCACACACAGACTCCTCTGTTTTCAAATGCCATTTTAACAACTGGTTCGCCGAACACAAGAAAAAGGTAGGCATTGGTTCTGCTGAACCGGTGCGAACTGGCTGAATCCCACCACTGGGTGTGCCATACAGGGAACTTTTCCATGTCATTGGGGCATCATCTGCCCCTCACTGTAGCTCTCTGCTCCTTCCTAGATTTTTCACTTCACTGATGTTTATGATTTGTCAAGCACAGGGGAACTCAGGAGTTTCAGGCTGTTCAAATGACTATAAAGATTTATTGCAAGCTTAAGCTCTCTACAAGAATCTGAACTACTCACATTCAAAAGAAATAAGCAGGAATTAAGAAGGAATTCAAGGTGGGCTGGACTTAGTTCTCTTGTGGGCGTGCAGGTGTTTCTCCCATTTCTAACACTTTAAAAATATATATATATATATATGCTTTTTCCTTGATTACATTTCTTATAAATGCTTCTAAAATAAACATTTTTGCTAAGCAAAAATAGATTGAAAATAATAAATAAATAAATAAATCCACTTATAACACAAAGCAAAAAGAATATCAAAATAATATAAAAAGCTCAAATATACAAAAGCATGTGTCCTAATGGATCAATTTCAGACCTTCAGTCACAATATGCCTTCCTCCAGGGCTTGATGCATGGTGATTAGGGAATTCTGGGAGTTGAAGACCACCTAAGGTTGAGAAACACTGATCTAGATTATTCATCTTCATCACAAAGAGACTAACATAAATGATGATGATGATGATGATGATGATGTTGGAAGGGACATCTATGTCTATCAAAACCAGGACTTCCCAAGGTTTCATATAAAAGTCCTTCCAAATATTGGAATTGTGCAATCAGATTAACTATCAAACCTTCTGAATTTGATCTTCCAAACAGATATCTGAATACTATAGACTTAGTTTTTTTTAAGTATATGTTTCATATATTTAAAACAACATCAATACCAAGAAAACAGTCAAATATTTCATAATATAGGTATAACTAATAAAGAACACATGTGTTCCCTGACCCCAAAGAAAACACGCAGACCATAATTTCTCAAATCTTAAAAAAAAGTCCTTATGGTATTCTATTTCCTATGACAGAACCTCATTTCTTTGCTTATATATGGCCCCACTTATCTATGCCTGAGAGCCAGTTTCTTGTAGTAGTTAAGGCACCTGGTTGGAAACTAGAAGACCATGAATTCTAGTCCCATCTTATGAACAAAGCCATCTGAGTGACTTTGAGACAATCATTGTCTCTCAGTCCTGACAAGAAGGCAATAGCAAATCACTTCCAAAACATTTTGCGAGGAAAACTGCAGGGACTTGTCCAGACAATCTCCTAGAGTCAAGACTGATTTGAAGGCATAAAATGAAATAAAATAATAAAATAAAACAAAAAAAATCTATGTTTACTCTTGATTAAAGTGGTCTTACATAACTCAAATATGAACTATTTCCAGGTTTAAAGCTTGATTTACTATACAAATGTTTAAAGTATATAGGAAGGTAGCTAGTCTCTAGTTGCAGCCAGTAAATCAGCTAATGATAACTAGTGCATTCTTGCACCCCAGCTCAGATGGTATCCCATCTGTGATGTGAGATTAATGGTTTTTTAATTGTAAATTGAAAATAGTGTTTGTTTACAAACCTGTTGGGAAAATTAAAATACAAACATGAAATGGATGCAATAAATGGGAGGCATATTACTTCCAACAACTAAAGGCAGCAGGACTTAACTATAAGTTGCTGCCTTCATCTTCCTGCTTGTATCTTGTAGACCACAATGCTGGATCAGATAAATCTTCAGCTGATCTGAAGAGCAAATTTTAATTTCTTCCATAATTTCTAAGGCTTATGGTGGAATGAAACATGATCTAGAACAGTGGTTCTTAGACTGAGGGCAATTACCCCTCAAGGGATTTTTGGGGCATATTCCAAGAGTAATGCAATAATATCTAATTGCATGCTTGTGAGTTGAGGATCCTGTTTGGGCCTGCCACTGCTGAAAGACTTGAAAGATGTTTTTTTTTTTAGGGGGAGGGTGTAATGACTAGGAAAAAAGGGATAATTGAGTCAGTTTTAAGAACTACTGGTCTAGGAATGGGCATATGATAAAAAGTGTACATTCTACACCTGAATTAAGCAGTCTAGTTATAAAGTAACATCAGCTGGTGTCAAAGTGGGCAAATGAGACCTGGATGCTAGAGAAAGAGATCGGCTGGAATCTTTGTTATTTTGGGTTTCCATAAAAACCTTCCACTTCTCTCCTGTGAATGAGAGATCAGTTCAGAGGTAGAAGGGCAAGGTTTTCTTCTCATAGTTAAGAGGGTTCCCTTGCAACTAATAATGGGGCAACAGTGGCTATGCTGGCAAAACTCAAAGATTACATTCCTTGAGCAACAGCCATTTTATCCCTTTCCTAATCCTACCATGGAGATTATGCATCTTTTGCAAACATTTTAATTTTGCAATTCTCTTCCGATAGCAATAAAATGGTTATTGTGTCTTGGTGAAACCCGTGTTATCTTTGTGGTTATATTTCTCTGGGAACTTTCTGATTTGCTAGATTTACTGATTTACTACCTGACCCTCCGTTGGCACATTAGTAGGGAAAAATATTTAAGAAGTATTGCATTGCCTGCAGAAACAAATTTCAAAATGATCAACTCCTTCCAGGGAGTTTCATTTAAAAAAGAATGTTTAAGGAAATAAAAAAAAATGAATTCTCTACAGAACCGATTATCAGAATCATTTTTAAGCTTGACAAATGTTTGCATACTGAAAGAGAAACAGATTAACCAGATATGCATAAATATTGATTGATTGATTATATTTGGAGAAATATAAAAAAATCCAAATATTGCACCATTAAAATTCAAACTATACAATTACATCAACAAACTAAAATTTTAAAGTAAAAAAAAAATATCAGTGCCATTATTTTTTTTCAAAAAAACATTTGAGTATTTGCACCTGTTATCTCATTTAAAAGTATGTAAGGATAATTTAATCCACAATGTTTTTCCCCCTTCCTCATATCCACTTTTTTCGGATCAACTGAGTATTGTTCTATTAGTTTAAACTACAGTAAACATGTTAATCGTGAATCATTTGTAACTGGCATCTTTCCTGTGATAAGCAACACTCTTCAAAAGCCTGACCTTTGAGGGATGTAAAGGATGTGAAACATATTTGTATATAATTCCCTAATCTTCAGTTGCAAAGAGAGTGTGAATTAAATTGGGCCAAAATGGTTGTAATCAAATCCTTTTTGCTATAACTGGCTACTGAAACAAGAAAGATTTTCAGACTGAGAGAAGAAAGCCACCTAAAATATAATGTGCACTCCATTCTCCTCCTTCTATTCCTCTTTCCTTGTAATGATTTATGGGAATGACGTAGAGCAGGCATGTCAAACTGCTGGCCCCCGGACCGGATGCGTCACACTGAAACTACACCCATCCCATTGCTGACAATGGGGAAAAAGTCCCGATATGTCACGTGACATCACAAGTTTGACATGCCTGACGTTGAGGGGCAAGGAGAAGAGATGCTGCCTAGAGAATGATCAGATAAAAAGGGGAGGAGCCCACACTGTATAGTATGCAAAGAAAGAAACTTAAAAAACATCCACCATAATGCATCAGATTGTTAAAAGCGATGGTGGGAGACTTGCATTTTCAGACTTGTAAAATTCTGTTGACTTAGCCTTACTGTGATGGATTTTGTCTATGAATGGGGAGGTGGTGTGGTGAAGAAACAGTTTCCAAGGAAAGAGAAAGCACATTCCAAGCAAGGGTGGTGGTGAAACAAAAGATAACACAGCCCAAAACTGGATTGGAGATAGAGGAAGAGATTTAGGATAGCCACTCCCTAGAATTTCTGAGGATATATTTGTTAGGGATAGAGTAATATAGTTTTAATCTGGCAAGATTCCATTTATGTGGTATCAGCAGATAAAGAACTGAACTTTGGCTGGATTGTTCTGTGTTATTTTGGGACCAGATTTGACACTCATAATATAATGGGATCTTGGAGTCCTAGTGGACAATCACTTAAATATGAGCCAACAGTGTGCTGCAGCTGCCAAAAAAGACAACTCAGTGCTAGGCTGCATTAACAGAGGGATAGAATCAAGATCACGTGAAGTGTTAATACCACTTTACAATGCCACTTTACACTTGGAATACTGCATCCAGGTTTGGTCACCACGATGTAAAAAAGATGTTGAGACTCTAGAAAAAGTACAGAGAAAAGCAACAAAGATTATTAGGGGGCTGGAAGGTAAAACATCTAAGAAACGGTTGCTGGAATTGGATATGTCTAGTTTAATGAAGGGAAGGACTAGGGGTGACATGATAGCAGTGTCCCAATATCTCAGGGGTTGCCACAAAGAAGAGGGAGTCAAGCTATTTTCCAAAGCACCTGAAGGCAGGACAAGAAGCAATGGATGGAAACTGATCAAAGAGAGAAGCAACCTAGAACTAAGGAGAAATTTCCTGACAGTTAGAACAATTAATCAGTGGAACAGCTTGCCTCCAGAAGTTGTGAATGCTCTAACACTGGAAGTTTTTAAAAGGAGACTGGACAACCATTTGTCTGAAATTGTATAGGGTTTCCTGCCTGAGCAGGAGGTTGGACTAGAAGACCTCCAAGGTCCCTTCCAACTCTATTATTATTATTTAATGGAATTAGTGCATCTAGTCATGTTTCCTATTTGGTTTACTTGGGAAGGTTAACTACATTTGTTGATGACTTCTGGTGAAGCTGGGACTGGGGTAGGGCAATTATTCTGGCTCTTTCTCAATGTCTTTTTATACCATCAATCATGGCATCCTTCTGTGCATGGCATGCAAATGGGGTGGCATCTGTATCATGGTTCTGCTTCTTTCTCTGTGGCTGGCTACCATGAGTATTAAAAAAAAGAAACAGATCAGGATCAAAGTCCTTGATTAGTGGGATACTCTAAAGCAATGGTGGCGAACCTATGGCACGGGTGCCAGAGGCGGCACTCAGAGCCTTCTCTGTGGGCACGCGCGCTGTCGCCCCAGTCCTAGGCCTTCAGCTGGGTTTTATAAACCTTTTTGCTTTAGTCCTCCGCCGCCGTGTGCAAAAAAAAAAAGGTTCAATGAATCAGTCAATTTCAACTTCTCGCGGGAAAAAAAAGATCTTGTAAAGTTGGAATTGATTGATTGAATTTTTTAGTCCCAGTCTGCCGTTACCACCGCAGCCACTCCCACCCAATGGGCCACACCCACCCAATGGGCCACACCCACCCGGCACTCAACGATGCATAAGTGGGTTTTGGGTTGCAGTTTGGGCACTCAGTCTCTAAAAGGTTCGCCATCACTGCTCTAAAGGGTTAATGATCTTGCCTTCTTGTTTAATATCTATCTGAAGATGTTGGGTACGGTCATTGGTTAGATGGGTTAGGTATCCACAATATATGCACAATATATTATTGAGGTATAACTTGACCCTGAATGATCAAATGATACTATAACTCCAGTGCCTACACACTATTGGAGTTTGAATGGGTAGGAACAAGCTTAAGTTTAACACTGACGAGATTGGGTGGCTATATATTCCTGTTCTTCCAGTATTATGGATTTTTCCATCAGTAATTCTCCCTGACAGAACTACTTGTAATTTGAGGTTTTTGAAGAGCAGGTGGTGGCTGTAGCCAGGAGGGCATTCACCCAGATCTGTCCAATGCATGTTAATTGTTCTTATTTCTGGAGAGAGCAGGTACCTTCTTACAATCCACTTTGCACATGGACTATTACAAGGGACTTCTGGAAGCTGCAGTTTCTTGGGAATTTACAGCTGGCCCAAAATGCAGCATGTGAAAAGTTGGGGATAAGCTTTGACATCTCATGTAACATCTTTGCTGCTGCAAATGCATTGTTTTTGATGAGCTTCCGAGTGCAATTCAAGATGCTGGTCCTACTAACTTCCTATTCAAGCTTCTTTTGATCCTGAAGTGATATTTTAGAACTACACTTTCACACTTTTGTCTTTTGATAACTCAAGGTGTTTTGTTTTCCTATGGCTTCCAGGCTGTCATCTCAGAGCGTTAACATGTTCAATAATATTGTTAACTTGAAAATATTGGAATTCATATTTTCTCTGCTTTGTTATGAGCTAAAAGGTTTTATTTTTGTTTGTGGAGTTTCTTCTCACTTCTTTCTGGGCTGTGAAAACCTGATCTGTATTTGCTAGCTTCAAATACATTTCACCACTAACTACACTGACACCCTTTTCTTTTAAAGAACAATTTAATAGCACAAAGGGACAATTCTGTAAAGCGGCTCTCTAAAATACCTGTCTGGCTTTGAGATGAAATTTTCAAAATATTTCATTTCCCCCCTGCAATGCTTTATCAAGTAGGTTAATTTACATTTGATAAGCCTACAATTCATATTGATATGGGCAACTGGACTATGCAAAACAGCCGAGCTGAAACCTTTTACCCGATGTTCATTTTAGTCAGTGTTGAAATGTTTCTCCCATTTCTAACACTTTAAAAATATTCCAGTATTATTTAGATTACTTTGCCTTTGTTCTGCTGCTTTATAAAGCTGAATGTTGAAATCCCTGTGATTATTTTTTCCCCCCAAAGGATGTCAAAGCCCTGTTTCTGATATTATTATATTAGGGAGAATTGTCTATAAAATATTTGTTCTATAATGGCAGCATCATCCACACTTATCTAGGAAATGATATGTTTTATTATAATCTATGGGTGGGTGAGGTCGCTGTCCCTTCACTCAGTGAAGTGACAAAGTGAAACAAGTTGTAAGAGTCCTTGTGGTGCAGTGGTGCAGTAGTTAGAATGCAATACTGCAGGCTACTTCTGCTGACTGCCAGCTGACAGCAGTTTGGCAGTTTGATTCTCACTGGCTAAAGGTTGACTCAGCCTTCCATCCTTGTGAGGTCGGTAAAATGAGGACCCAGACTGTTGGGGGCAATATGCTGACTCTGTAAACTGCTTAGAGAGGGCTGTACAGCATTGTGAAGCGGTATATAAGTCTAAGTGCTATTGCTATCTTTAGGCCACTCTGAAGCCTCTCTCAGCTGAGGAGAAGGGAAGCAGTGGCCTATTTCTTTAAAATCAGGAAGGCCACCTTGTTTCATAAAAGTTTCAAAGGTTGCTTCCCACAAGGCAAAAAAATCAACCCTTTTCTGAGACCCTTGAAGCCCTCTCCAATAAGAATTCTCCAAAATTGGCAATATGGTTTTCACTTTTGAGTCAATACACATAATGAATGGTCATGTAAAGTTTGACTACTAATCCCCCACCATTTTGAGGCAATACACACAATAAAATGATCATCTAAATTTTGAGTATGTATTCCAAACAAAGCAAACCCTCTCTACCCAAAAAAACCCAGGGGCATAAAAAACAAATACAGGCAGTCCTGACTTACAACAGTTCATTTAGTGACCGTTCAAAGTTACAACAGCACTGGAAAAAATGACTTATGATTGCTTTTCACAGTTACGACTTTTGAAGCATCCCCACGATCATGTGATCAAAATTCAGATGCTTGGCAACTGGTTCATACTTATGACCGTTGTTGTATCCCAAGCTCATGTGATCAGCTTTTGCAATCTTCTGACAAGCAAAGTCAATGGGGAAACCAGATTCACTTAACAGCCAGGTTACTAACTTATCAACTGCAGTGATTCACTTAACAACTGTGTCAAGACAGGTCGTAAAATGGGGCAAAACTCACTTAACAAATATCTCACCTAACAGCAGAAATTTTGGGCTCAGTTGTGGTCATATCAAGGACTACCTGTATCCTTGGCTTTGCTGATGTGAGTGATGATGGTGTACATATTGCATCCATGTTCCCTAGACCCGTGGTGGTGAACCTATGGCACGTGTGCCACAGATGGCACGCAGAGCCCTCTCTGTGGGCATGCACACCGTCGCCCCAGTCTTAGGCCTTTAGCTGGGTTTTATAAAACCTTTTTGCTTTAGGCCTCCACTGCCATGTGCAAAAAAAAAAAAAAAGGTTCAATCAATTTCAACTTCTCATGGGAAAAAAAAATCTCACAAAGTTGGAATTCATTGATTGAACTTTTTAGTCCCACCCAGTCTGCCGTTACCACCGAAGCCATGCCCACCCAATGGGACATGCCCACCCAATGGGCCATACCCACCCAATGGGACACACCCACCCAATGGGACACACCCACCCGGCACCCGACGATACATAATTGGGTTTTGGGTTGCAGTTTGGGCACTCGGTCTCTAATAGTTTCGTCATCACTGCCCTAGACCATGTTACTACAATTGCCCAGTTAAAGGGTTGCAGAAAGATTCCAAACCATGAATTTTGCCATGGGAGCAACTTCTTGTTTTCAGAATTTCTCAGCAGTATATATATATATTACTATAGATTATTTGGATGGCTGTATTAATTCAGTGACTGTACTTGTTCAGGCTAGTAACTTGCAAATTATGAGCAATCCTGGTACATCCAAAATGTCTTACAAGATTTACTAATGCCATGAACAGCAATTAAAAATACGAGCTTCAGCACGTAGGATGATCAATTTTTGCTTAGTTGATTTATAAGCAAGTTCTCCAAAGGGAGATATTAGCATCCACAGCTGTGAAGCTACGTGCAAGCCGCTTAGGCTGCAGAGATGCAACCTCAGACGGTAGTTGCTGATGCCTGTCTTTTGACACATTTCTGCAGTCTTACATTAAATAAGTAAGCTGCTCTTGGCTCAAAAGTTCCCCCCTTTGAAAGCTAGCCAGATGACTCTAGAGACAAGCCTCTGGAATTGGTTCATCACGATGTACGGCTTTTCAGAATCCTTTATCGTCTCATTTAGTTAGCATCATAGCGCCTCTTGTTTGATTGTGCGGAGCTTTAGAGTAATTACAAAAAGGATAAACCTTTATTGGTAATCTATACCTTTCCCCAAGTTGCGTTGATTTTAACAAAACAGCGATGCCAAGAAAGATATTAGTTTCACTGAACCAAACATTTGCAATTAAATCAGGGGATCGAGAACAGATTAAGTGCTAATGAGATGAACAGTATGGATTACAGAAATCTACATTTTGTTCTATTATCTTCAAAATCCTTATAATTAGATGAAGCAAGGTTGGGAATTGCTAATGCTTATTAATTGATGTACACAAATCATAATTTTGTCTGAATCTTGCAGGAGAAGATTTATTTTTCCCCACCTGCTCCTTGGAATAATGACCATCTGAGTCAGCTGGGGACAGTTTGCAGTCTTCCTTGTCTACAGGATAATGCTGCCCCAGGATTATCATCATTGTAGTAGAACCGTGCTCCCTTTTCTGGCTTGTAGCTGTGAAGTTTCTTATGACTAGATGGGGGCTTCAGAAGGATGGCCAAATACTGGTGCTGTTAATGGAAACCTGGTGCATTGCAGTCCTACTGATGCTTGTGCGTGTATAGGTAGTCCTCACTTACTGACTGCTTTGTTGAGTGACACTTCAAAGTTAAGACAGCACTGAAAAAGTAGGTTTATGACCAGTCCCCCAGCTTGCAGCCATTTCAGTATCCCTGGGGTTACCTGATCATCCTTTGGACAGTTTTCAACTGGCATGGATTTAAAACGGTCACAGCATCCCATAGTAATATACTTGCCGTACAATCTTCACAGTCAGCTTCCAATGTAAATTGATTGAAGTCGCATAATATTTCACTTAACAATGCTGTTGCTTAGTGACAAAGTTTCTGTTTCCAATTTGGTCAGTAGGTGAGGGCTACCTGCATCAGAGATCAGAGATGTATCCTCAACTTACAACCACAACTGAGCCTAAAATTTATGTTGTTAAGTGAGACAGTTATTAAGAGAGTGTTGCTCCATTTTATAACATTTCTTGCCACAGTTGTTAAGTTAGTAACATGATTGTTAAGTGACTCTGGCTTCCTCATTGACTTTCCTTGTCAGAAGGTCGCAAAATGTGATCATATGACCCTGGGCCACTGCAACTGTCATAAATATGAGCCAATTGCCAAGCATCTGAATTTTGATTGTATGAAAATGGTAATAAGTCACTTTTTTCAGCGCTGTTGTAACTTCAGTCATTAAATGAAGTCGACAACTACTGGTATTTAGGAAAAGCATCTCAGCTGAGTTTGTCTATCCTTCAGATGTATGGCAAATACAATCTTTTTCCTTGTTTCTTGTTCTTTTTTTAAAAAAAATAATCTAACATTAGTTCTAGGTATATCAATAATGCATTACTTCCACAGAGGCATTATTTCTAGAAAAATCCAATAAATGATTGCTATTATTGATCTAAGATGTATACACTTATTTTTCCTTCCAATGAGCTGCTTAACATAATTTGCAGTCCATAAAAGCATAAATACTTCCAGAAATAATGAAAACACATTTGCTACAAGGTAAAAGGAATGATAAAGATGAACACAGAAAGGATGAAATGTGGGAGCCAGTAAATAAAGTTAAGCCACAGTAAAGTTAAATACCTGTCTAAAGAAGAAAAATCTTTAGTTTTTATTTGAAGGCAATCAGAACACCTTAAACTGGAGCTGTAAACAAACTAGTGAATGGTGTTGCTCATGCAATCATTGTTTGGAAGATCCAAATCCTTTGCAGTTTTCAAAGGCAACCCCACATATAGCATATTACTACTGGACTATTGCAATGTTCTCTACAAGGGGCTGTCCTTGAAGAGTATTTGGAAGGTTTGGATCAGATTTGTTGGAAGAAAACATCAAAACTGAATGGGATTACCTACACATTTAGTACTGTGTTACAAATAAATAATTTTCCAATTTTCCAAAATTGAATTCCCAATCTAAATCTGTGATATGTATTGATAAATATCAAAGTTTTTTTTTTTAAAAAAAGAGCTTTGATATTTATCTCTTAATTTTGATGGGTATGCTATAAATACTGCCTTTAACTTCTAAAGGAAATATATATGTATATGTATATGTATATATATGTCACTGGAACCAAAGGTTTAGTCTTCCAAGCTTTTGGACTCATGCTGGAGCCCATTCTCAGGGAATTTGTCTCTAACGGAGTGTGTGCTTTGGGCTATCTGTGTGTGGTATTTATATGGTGCCTGGTTATGTGTGTTAGTTGTTGATTGGGATGTTGATGGCTGGCTATTAAGTCATTGGCTGTTGTTTCCTTGTGCTGCCAACCTCTCAGCTCCCAAGTACTTGATAAGCTGGTGGTAAATCAATACTCCTGTTGACTGACAAGGGGCCTGTTTCCCAGGATTCAATCTTCCTGTCTGTTTTTGTATCTTCTTGTCCAACAATCTTAGAAGCTGCAAAATTGAATCTATGTCCTTGTTCATTGCTCATATAAATATATGTGTATATGTATATAAAAAATAATGCTATATTCTGCTGGCAGCTCCTGTATTAATTGCTCTCTCCTTTGCATAGCATAGAAAATTCCACCCAAGGGATATTTTTAGGGTTAATTGAAGATGCATAGTGTTTTGCAATTCAGTGTAATAAAACAGATGTAGCTAGGAAATGAAGTCACTTTCAAAGTAGAGTCATCATAACAACAGGTACGGATAAATCCAACTATGCTTCTTGGATCAATAATATCAACAATCCAGCCAATTAGAATTCTCAGAGTGGATCTAATAGAATCACCATCACATGACAACATATCTGAAGGCAAAGACATTGAACTAAAAAAAAAGAATGGACAACAATGAAATGGAATGAGATAAGAAACAAGACAATTTGGAGCCATAAAGATATCTAGAAAACAGACATGACAGATAGCAAATATTTTACAATCAGACTTATGATTCTTAAATTTGTTCAATAATATCATCACAATTATAAAAAGCTAATTTCAACCTGCACATGGTACTGCAATAACCCATATATTATGGTAATCAAATGTAATCTGAAGCTACATGAAATCTATGTGACCACAAAGCCCCATTAACAGCCTGTAATTATTTCACCCCACAAATTGAATGGGCTAGTTAGCAATGACTAAGGAGCCTGAAATTTATGCTGCTTCAAAGGATTTTTTTCCTTGCTATTAAAATTTCATGCATAAGATTGATTATGTTTATAGAAATTGACCTCCTTACATTGCAAATGTTTGCCTCAAGGAAGTTGGCTTTGCCTCAGCGACACACAGAATATAATCATGAAAATATAATGAAGAGTTAATAAATGCATAGCACATATTAAGCAGATCAAAGAACGGTGCGGTGAAATGAATTTTTCGGATAATGTGGATTTCTCCTTGTTTTTCTCCCTCTGCTCATTATTTGTAAAGGTGCTTAATACACAAAAGATGAACTGCTGCATAATTAATTTACAAATGTAACATCGTGTACATTCTAAGCAAGCTGCAAAACTAGAATATTAATATATTTGCTGGTGATTATGTCAAATTCTTTTTTGCCCAAACCATGTAATTATTTAATGCAATATTTAACTGTGAGTAACACCAAGGAAACAAAAACAAACACTGGTTGAATTGTGAAACTAGTTCTGTGAACACAGAAAGGTTTTCTATTTCAGGCATATCATCTACCCCTTAATAGTTTAAAGGCAGTCTGCAATAGGTTGCAAAAAGTATGGGACTTTTTTTTATCAATGACTTGGATAGTGTACGGGAGATATAAATAAATGGATTAATACTCAATTGAAGACCATTATCCTCAGGACATATTACAATAGAAACAGAACTTTAGCTGTATTAGTCAATTAAAACAAAACAAAACATTAAAATTTAACCTATGATGGTATAAGCTATTCTTGGCTATAGACACTTTTTAAGATATGTAAGATGTGTGTCTTGGGAGGGGAGTAAGGGAGGGAGGATAGTAAAATGAGATACTCAGGGAAGAAATTTAAGGCAGATACAACAATAATCTGAGGTAAATATACAAACACGCAAACACATAGACACACATATATATGGGGGCATGATGGCTCAGCGGTTAAGACAGTTCAAGTTCGAGACCCGAGCATCATGCAATGGGGCGAACTCTTGTTCTTGCCCCATCTCCTGCCCACCGAGCAGTCTGAAAATGGGAAAATACAAATAGATAACTAGATACTAATTCTGTGGGAAGGTAACAATGTTCGGTGTGTTGGCCCAAATGCTGTGTTGCAGCATGATGTCATGCTGGCCACATGACTGGGGAACCATCTTTGGACAACACTGGCTCCCTTGGCTAAATAACAGAGATGAGCACTTCCCCCTAGAGTTGGACACAATTGGATAGGGGAAACCTTTAACGATAGATAGATAGATAGATAGATAGATAGATAGATAGATAGATAGATAGATAGATAGATAGATAGATAGATAGATAGATAGATAGATAGATAGATAGATAGATAGATAGAAGACAGACAGACGGAGATACATATAGATACACAGAGACACAGAGACACAGAGACACAGAGACACACACACAGACACACATACACAGACACACAGACACACACACACACACACACACATACATACTATTGTTAAAGGTGTGAATATTATCTTGAATTATATTCCAAAATAATGGAATTTTTTGAAACACTCTAGTTTCAGTGAATATGGGGAACAGCTAAGGGAATTATACTGAGGGACTGCGAAGGTATGAGCATCAAGGATTAGATTCAAGAAACGTGTGATATATTCACTTTTGGAAAGACTATATTTTTCTGCTAATCCAAATATGACATTCAACATTTTCTTTGGTATAAATTTATCTTATTTTACAAGAATGGACATTTTGGTTGAGTTGATATTTTGTATTTAAATTTATATGTGATATATTTAAGCAATTTATGTTAATCTAACATGGCACTTCTTATTTTGTTTCTTCTTTTGTGTGTTTTTTAAGGTGATATAGTTTAACAATTAGTTAAATTACCTATTAGACATTTTAAAATGTTAGTTATTTTTGGAGGCAATTTTGTTTTGTTTAGTTTTTGATTGTATGCTTTCTGCAATATAATACATAAAAGTTATAAATTGACTAGTCTAAAGGTACTGAGAAAAAATATTAAAGAATTACTGAAGGTTAACTGTGGATTTATTAATTAAGCAGAAGTCTTACCATCCTACCTATCTCATTTTTGAGAGACTAGATGACATGACAACTAAGTAGTCATGTAGATAGCTCAAAAATCATAGACATAGTGGACAGACTTACTGTAGGTGCTTCATCAAATTTGGATCGTTCCATAATTGAGGTTGTGTAAGATTCAGATGTGGATTCTGTATTTTTCAGATCTTTTTAATGACTGAGTGAAGAGTCGAGGTAAAGCTCATTATATCGGCAAGCGACACTAATCCTGGCAGGATACCTCTTACTCTTGAAGACCAAAATGGCAGCATCATCTTGATTGATTAGTGAGCTGAAGTGAGCTGAAAATAACAGAATTATACTGTATGTAATATTATGATGTAATGTGTAATTGCAAAATTCTTCACCCAAGAAACAGAAATCAAACTGTGTGGAATTGGTTGGAAGGGCTCAGAGAGGCTGATGTGGCAATAGAACTAGTCTTGGAATAGCAATTGATTACTTGCTGAGTGTGAAAAAGTCATGTGCCAAAAGAAAAAGAAAAATGCAATTTTAGGCTTCGGCAATAGAAGCTTAGCTTCAAATCACTGGAAGTAAAAGTACCACTTTGTTTTGCATTGGTTAGACCCTCCACATCAATGTCCAGGAGGACACTGTGTCTCTACGGATCATTCCAAGCAAGGACTTTAGTTTTGCTTTTTCATTCTGCTTAACCATTAAGTTCAAAGGCTCCTGCTAATTTATTGAGATTGTGAATTATCAATTTTGGCCACTCAGCAACACATTTTTTTCACCCTACCCATAGAAGCAAGACAGAGAATGATGATTCAACTCAGTTGTGTGCTACTTTTATTGATCCCATTACAGGCAGGTTAATTGGGCAAATCCCAGTGTTCTGGATCTGGCTGGGATTCAAATCTAACCTCCCTAAAAGTGTATTTCAGGGTCATGGTGCACAAGATCGGGCTATTCTTATTCATAGCAGTTGTGTTAGTAGGTTATAGGAATAAAGCATTTGGCTAATGCTAAGCAATGGGAAAGAAAGGCATAGAAAGGTACAAGTGTAATGTTATTAAGACATCCAGTTCTAATCTTCTGTACATGTGTAGGAGAATTGCTGTGGGAACATGTGAATGGAGCCACACATATACAATCAGGACCAGATCTGATACCTGGCCCCAAAAATTATAGAAGCAAACAAAAAGCATAATGCCTTTTCATAATCTCCATTTGGGGAAAGTCAGCCAATTTGTCAATTAATCTGGAAAATCAGATCTTAAAGATATACCATTGTAATACTACTTTTATTTTAAGGTTATACTGTACAGGTAGTCCTTGACTTGCAACAGTTCATTTAGTGACTGTTCAAAATTACAACAGCAGTGAAAAAGGTGACATGATCATTTTCACACTTATGACCATTGCAGAATTCCCATGGTCACATGATCAAAATCCAGACACTTGGCAACTGACTCCTATTTATGATAGTCCTGGGGTCATCTGATCACCTTTTGTGACCTTCTGACAAGCAAAGTCAATGGGGAAGCCAGATTCACTTAACAACCATGATACTAATTTAACAATTGCAGTAATTTACTTAACAACTATGGTGAGAAAGGTTGTAAGATGGTGTAAAATTCACTTAACAACTGTCTCGCTCAGCAGGAGGACTATCTGTAGTAGCAGACTCTTATAACTCTGCAAGCACTTCCCCTCTCCATCCCTTAATCTTCATGAGAACTAGGGACAGTCTTCTCTGAGACACTTACTCAGTTTACAATTCTAGTCCAGACTTAGATTTCTTTTATCTGACCATTTTCTTGGTTACAGCTCTTCCTCCTGTTCCTTAAGGTTATTCTTTCTTCCTGTTACAAAAATAGAAAAATAGAAACAAAGAAGTAATGTGCTGCCCCACTCACTCATACATGCACATAACTCTGGTTTAATGAGTTTATTAATATACCCCAGCAATTTCCCTCACTAAAAACTCAGAACTGTGCCAAGATTAGCCCACAGAACAATGGCCTACTAGTCCACAAAGCAACTGAAAGTTGCTCAGACAAAATAACTCCACCAGGCAAAACTTAAATCCACACACAAGAGAGCTCATGTGGCAAGAAAAGTTCAGAATCTTCCAAACACAGTGTTAGTCCAGAGTGAAGCAAGTCTCATGACTATCAAACAAATAGCTAGAAAACCAACATGTTCCCAGCAATACCTCCATCTATCTGCTGTGATAAATAGCCAGCTTTCTGGTGCAGCCCATCAAGACGGGCAGGGTCTTCTCTTCTTGAGTAGTCTGGCTGACCTCCGCTGCTCCTGCCTTTTCTCTGCCCTGAGTGTTCTCGGATCAGGTGCAGAAGGCAGTTCCTCCTCTTCACTGGCCGTCTGCCACTGCAAACTTTCCCCAACTGAAGCCTCCTCCAAATCTCTTTTGGATGGCCGTTCAGAGCATCAATCAAACCCAGTTCCTGATGTGCCAGGAATGGGCTCAACCTCCCCTGAGCTGACATCTGAGGAGGAATCTGTAGAGTCACCCAAGGGAGACATCATAAGTAATCAGTGCTGGTGATAGTGGTGATGATGATGATACCATTTAAGGTGAAGGAAGGAAGGAAGTTTTAGGAATCCACTGTTCGTTACCGATGCTTTACTTTTAGCAATGTGTGATTAATAGACTGATTTCTAGTTGTAGAGGTATGGTATGATGTGCCATATATATCAAGTTTCTCTAGGTGCAGAGAAGTCTCAGGATGAAGAATGAAATTGTGGGGGGAATCAGGAAAGCCTCAGATAAGGCCGAAGGGATTACTTGGCAGACAAGTTGTCTTTCTCTACTGGTTTAGTGGAAGCTTGTCAAGCCTTATAAGAAAAATAGGGTCTTCTGTAAAATTACTTTTTGATTTGTCAGAAAAGGAATCATGGGAATTTGAATGAACCTGGAGAAGATCTTCTACTAGATGCCATACATTTTAAACTACTATACATCCATATTTTTCTCACCTAGCACAAATCTACATATTGGAGGACACAAATTCTCTTCTGAGAAATGAAAATATTATTATTTATGATGATGACACTCAATTATATATTTCTACCCCTGCCCACCAAATTTATCTATTAATATTCAATCCCATTGTCTGGAGGTGTTGAAGTCTGGATGGGTAAGAAGAGGAGGTAAAGTTAACTGTACCATGACTGAATTGTTATGGGTTTTGGATCCCATGGATCTTGAAATTGGAGAATTTTCATCTTATATTCTGGGCATATTTGTACACCCTGTCTCAGCTTCAGTGCACAATTTGGGGGTTGTTCGTGCTTGAAGAGCAGATGGCAACTGTGAAGAGCAAGAGGAATAGCTCCTGCTCAAAGACCAGGTGGCAGCTATGACCACTGGGCCTTTTCACAACTTTGTCTTATGTTACAATTTTACCCATTCCAAGATTGATGGGATCTGTTCAAGGCAAGACCTTAATCAATCTCCTGACTGTTTTATTGCAATGTCCTCTACATGGATCTGCTCTTGAAAACTACTGGGAATCTTCCGTTGGCCTAGAATACAGCAGTGTGAATAGTTATGGGCATTCATCAGTATGATGATGTAATACCTCTGCTCTGGAAGCTACGCGGGTTCCCTTCAGGTACAAGTCAGGTACAATTCATGGTGCTGGTTACCATCTCTAAAGCCCTGCACGGCATAGGATTGTATAACCAGTGTGACCACTCTTCTCCCTATATCTCATCCTATGTACTCTTAACAGGAAGGATACATTCCAAGTCCCTTCTCTGAAACATGTCACCTTTTAGGGACCAGGAGATGTCATTACTTGATGGCAACTCCTGTCCACAAATACCCATTGGCCCTGATCCTGCAGACATTAAGATAGGTTTAAGTGAGGATGAACAGAGTTCCCATTTGGTAGGATATGATCCATTTTAGTTGTGATTACTTTGTTTTGTTTTAGGTGCATGCTTTTTTCCCCCTGTATTTTTTGATTTGACATTGCTCAGAATGACATTTTTTTGAGTTGGATAGCCATGTACATGTTTTAAATCAATCAATAAATATTAAAGTGAATTGATCAAATATTTTGGCGGTGCTGATTTTTTTTTTAAAAAAAATAACATTTTTTTGTCTTCAGTTGTCACATTCTATGAATTTGTTACGAGTTACACTTTTGAATAATGTTCAGAACCTTGAAAAGGATAGGAGTGTATTTCAAAGCATTGAGAATATCAGCAACAGAAATGAAGAGGAGGAAAAAATAATAAATCTCCTCATACCTCAACCCCCAAAAGGAAAAATAGCATAAAAGAAAAGAAATAGAGACTTTTTCTTATAAATCCAAATGCAGAAGTAAACTAGAAGAAATAATCATTGTGAAAAGAAATGTTTGAGTCAATAAATTGGATTCTAGAGAGAAAATTAAACAATGAGGGTTTTTTCTGAGAATAATTAAGTTAGCTTTTTCATGGGGGGGGGGCTGAATAAACTAGAAGATTATCATATATATTTACAACACAGTATAAATTAATGTGCTAAACATGTTCCCCAAACTGCATAAAAATATTGTTAAGAAGAATTAGAAGTGAATGGAAGCTTCACTGATGGGGATTTTAAAATAGCTCTCAAAAACTGTTTTAATGATATGAATCTTCAGATAAAGATGAAATTTAAAGTTCAGAAATTTAAAGTTCAGAGAAGAACAAGTAAGATGATCCAAGGCCTGGAGACTAACACATATGAAGAATGGCTGGATTTGGCTAGTCTAAAGAAAAGAAAAAATAGGGGTGACATGATAGCAGTATTCCAGTACTTGAGGGGCTGCCACAAAGAAGAGGGGGTCACGTTATTCACCAAAGCACCAGAGGGCAGGACAAGAAACAATGGTTGGAAAATGATCAAAGAGAAAAGCAACCTGGAATTAAGGAGAAAGTTCCTAACAGTGAGGACAATTAACTAGTGGAATGGCTTGCCTCCAGAAATCGTGGGCGCTCCATCACTGGAGATTTTTAAGAAGAGACTGGACAGTCACTTGTCTGAGATGGTATAGGTTCTCCTGCTTGAGGGGGCTGGACTAGAAGACCTCCAAGATCCCTTCCAGCTCTATTCTATTCTTATGATTTCAAACCAAAATTCTGCAACAGTAATGATATTTATTTATATAAATAGTAAATGTGTAGTGGATCACAAAAGTAACTCTACTTAATATTAGGGTTAAAAATAACAAAAATAAATAGTAATCTCACAGTAAGTTGGGAAAAGAACAAAACAAGATCTAGGAACAATACTAAAGTATAAATCTAATCGGTCAATGGAGAGGATCACAACCCACCTGCCTCAAAGGACTTGTCCTTCAAAGTGGATCAGTCAGGAAACAAAATTCACAAGGATTAATGAAATTCTATTTTATTGCCACACAGTACAATAAAAAATCTGACAGGGTTACTTTTCCCCCCATTTTGTGCCAAAAAGAGAATCAAGGTGAAATAAATTTGAATTTCTATCTCCCCTCCTCTTCTTGTTCAAGGCGAATTAATTAAATATGATGATGTTTATGTAACCACCCTTGCATTCTTTGTAGAGTGATTGAGGGGGTATTCCTTTCTCACTGGGTTCCTGATTTTTTTTAATTCCAATGGAACATTTTCAGATAAAAATCTCAGCCAGATTTCCTCAAAAACTAAAAATATTATTCAGAGACATACTATAGGTCAGTGATGGCAAACCTTTTAGAGACCGAGTACCCCAAAACCGCCTCGCCCGCTACTGTCCCCGCTTTGTCCCCCTGCCCTGTCCCCGCCCCACCCACCCGCAGGACCACACACCACCTCCACAGCCCGCCATAGCAAATCACCCAGGCAGCCCAGCAGCATCATAGCGGCCATCCCCTCTGCCCGTGCCCTGCAGCATCATCTACACGTGATGGGGCGTGAGGGTGAAGTCTTGTCCCTGCTGCCATGTGCTTGGCTGTGCTGCTCCATGTGGGCCATGCCTGGGGGCAACTCTTCTCCAGGGGGGGCTGGTGAGGAGGGGGCCATGGGGAGAGTGGGACTGGGGCAACAGCACACGTGTTCACAGAGAGGTTCGCCACCAGTGCTATAGTTGTATTAACAATCACATTCATAAATGAATGTATCTGTATATGTCTATAAAGAGAGCTAGTGAGGGAGAGAAATACACACATACACACAATCACGCAAGCAAAAATATGTGGCTGATTTTATCCAGGGAAGCAAAGGAGGGTTGGTCTTGATTCATTTGTGGACTGCCAGGAAATATCAGTAGCGTAGCATCACAAAGGTGTACGTGTGCATGTGTGTTTTCATTTATACATGGTTGTGCATTTATTCATACTTATTTCTTTATTTAAGATTGTAGAATTTTAGACTTGTCTGTCCCTTTCCCCAATGTATTTCCATGTTGCAGTCATTAATGTGATGATCATTAATTTCTCCATCCTGAAAGAAATTTGTAGAGAGATTAATTATAAGGCAACCCAGTGTTCCTTGTGGCGTAGCTGTCAAGGCGTCTTTCAGAGGCTCTTTGGCATCTCATAAAGAGCACAGACATCATGTGAAGTAGCAAATGCAAGCGACTAATGGATATTTTTATTGAACGGTGGCTTAAATAGGCACATAAAGCTTCCTGCAAAGGTTACTGCAGCCTTTCAACAACACTAACCCACTGAGGTAGACTTTCTGAAAGAAAACTGGGGTACAGAAGCAAACACACACGGCTGTTTATTCGTGGAGAGACTGGCAGCAGGAGCCTTTTCAAAACTCCTTGTTTAATTTGCTTCACCGTGTAAATCCATTTACATTAGTTTTATGACCCCTGCCCAGCCAAAAAAAAAAACACTACCTCAGAATACTCCCATAAGCAAATTACATACTGTTTAGCCTTCTATAACAAGTATTGATAAGAAGGAGAAGGGAGAGAAAATATTGTACTTTCTGCCTAAGTAAGTCTAACACATTTATAAGATTCTTGACCATATTAAAAGATGGAATCTCCTTCTCAAGAATATTGGCTAATTTCATGATGTTACCTATAAAGATTTCCTGATAACAATTGTCCAGAAGTTCTTTAAGGACCAAGATTTTTTTTTTTCAACTTAATTTCCCCACCTTTTGAAAATTTTGGTACATGGCCAGAAGACCATTTTGTGCCTTGTATTACAACATTGGAGTTTAATCTGTTTTTTTGACACAACTGTTTTGCTTGCCTTCTTTTCTTAGACAAGCACAAATTAAGAGATACTGCATATTTTATAGTTCAGCATCTTATAGCTCCAGTTTTTGGTAACAAAAATAAAAATGTTTTTGTAATGAAAAAATAAATAAAAATAAAATAAATTCAAGAATACATTTTCATTAATGTTTGGGTAAATGATTTTTAATTTTATATGCAATTTTATAAAAGTTTATGAGCATATACATACATACATGCCACAAAGTACACATATGTACAGAGTGCTACAGATAATAGCAATAGCACTTAGACTTATATACCACTTTACAGTGCTTGAAAGCCTTCTGTAAGCAGTTTACAGAGTCAGCCTATTGCCCCCAACAATCTTAGTGGTCTTCCGAGGTCATTTTAGTGACCTCGGAAGGATGGAAGGCTGAGTCCACCTTGAGCCGTTCAGAATCAAACTCCTGGAACGAACAGTGAGTTAACCTGTAGTACTGCATTCTAACCACTGTGCCACCACACTTCCACTTCTTCCCAACTATGTTTTTTCTTATTAAAAAAAAAAAGAGGAGAGAAGACTTCCTGCATTGCTTAAAAAATTCCACAACGTTTACAGCTCTACTGATGATTTCATTCTAGGAGTTATCTCCATGATGCCTGTTGTAATTCTTCTTTTTTGTAATATTGCAGGAGGAAAACATTAATTAACTATAAGAACTAAAAATAAGAAAAATAAAAGCAGTAATGAATAAAAGAAAAACATGTAGAGCAAAAAAAAGAGAAAGAAAGAGAAAGAATAAAATAATACTGATTGAACTTTCCAAATGAGCATGTACTGTATCTTCTACCCAGGGGTTTTATGCCAATTAAGAATTTTATGAATTTTATATCAACCCCAATCAATCTCCCCTATAATTCTAGTGTTCCAGTACACAGAAGTTAAAATCCAACCAATATGACATATTCTCTGAGATGTCTAACAAAGTCAAAAAAATACATTATTTTACTCAGGCATTCCAGAAGATTTCCATCTAGAATTATTCCATTAAATTTAGGAACTAGGATCAACTGTTTTACTTCCTTCCCACCTCTGCCAAATATCAAGGGGTTAAAATAGTAATTTTCTGAGAAAAAAAAATCATTAAAATTCCATGAAGAAATGGAAGTCAAAATAGAAGCTCCGCAACAAAGCTGAAAATAAGAAAAATTAAAATACCATCTTCATATGAAAGTCACAATTTAGATAATGAAAACCTAGGGGAGCGATGATCCTGTAAGATCTTTCTCAACATGTCAATCTGTTTGAATTAGTAAGTTTAAAAAATAAAAAAGAATCCCTCTAACTAAGGGAATGTATCTAGTCAGAAGACATATTGTCTCTAAGGGAATGAATCTGTCTGGCAGATAACATTTATTTTAACTACATTTCTTCTTCTTCTTCTTCTTCTTCTTCTTCTTCTTCTTCTTCTTCTTCTTCTTCTTCTTCTTCTTCTTCTTCTTCTTCTTCTTCTTCTTCTTCTTCTTCTTCTTCTTCTTCTTCTTCTTCTTCTCTCTCTCTCTCTCTCTCTCTCTCTCTCTGTGTGTGTGTGTGTGTGTGTGAGTACAGACACACACAACACATTAGTATTTTAACCATCTATTAATATTAATTAAAGATAAACAATTATAAATATTAATCTATACAAAACTAGTCTTGGTATACTAATTTTTAGATATTAAAATAAATGCAAATAATAGATAAGACATTTTTTTTTTAAAAAAGAAAAGCATAAAATATTTATATTCAGCAGGAAGTATATAAAATGTATTGCATTTATAACAAATTTGATAATCTATCAAAGTATTGATTTATAACCACACATTTTAATTAAATAATTATCATTAAAATATAAAATATTACTGGTACAATCTACTCCAGCCAATTTAAATTGTCTAATAAAACAGGCCAATGATTTCAGAATCCAGTAAAATATATAAAATATTAATATACTGAACAAGTTCTGCATCATACACTGGGGTCTAGGACACGGGTGTCAAACTCATGATACAACTCTACATGATACAACTGGCCCGTGGGCTACCAGTTTGACACCCCTGGTCTAGGACAATTTGGTGTGGCCAGGTCGGCACAGCCAGCTTGCCACTGCCAAGTTATCTCTGCCAAGTCACTGCAGGACAACTTCACATGTTGTGATTCCTCACCTGTCAGCGGATCCAGCAGCTGAGTCTGAGGAATCGGATGAAGAGGAGGAGGTGCCTGAGTTCCCACTGGAATCTACAGAAGGCTCTGAGGGGCAGGAGGACTCAGAGTCAGATGTGGAACCAGGCCCATCTACTCGCACTCAGGCAGAGACACAACTGTTTTGGGGGCTGGAACTAAGCAACAAGGAGGAACATCTGGGGCCAGTCCCAGATGCATAGATGTGCAGAGAGGAGAGATGAACAAGACAATGAAGGGTGATGGGCAGCTCCATAGGACTGGTTGGAGTTTGTGCCATAAAAGATGTGTCAAAATAAAAGGGTTTTTTTTTTTCTTACAATGTCCTATCTTGTTCAATGAAAAGGGGTTTTCTTCGCAAGTAAGTGGTTGAGCAGTATTTGCGTAGGTTGGGGCAGAATACTAGACAGGCAATTTGCCGTGGGGACAACTCACCACAGGTGGATGGAGGGAGAGCCAGGTGGGTGGGCGGGCAGAGTGCAGAGCAGCAACTGCTGGGTATATAAATTTAATAAATAAATAAATAAATTTTCACACAACCCCATTACTGCCTCCACTGCCACCACACTGAGCTCTGGGCCATTCAGAGTTCAGCCCATTTGGTGGTGGTGGCATTGCTCAGGCTGTTTGGTGGCAGTGGTTGTAGCCAGGGGCATTCCATTTTCACACCCCCTGCTACCGCCACGGCTGCAATGCTTAGCTCTGGGAGATTGGCGGAGGCTGTGAAAATGGGATGTGCCCAGCTGTCACTACCTCCCTGCATCTGCTTTATCCACCACTGGTGCTGCCGAACAGTCCAAACTATGAATGGTCTGGAGCTCAGTGGGGCAGCAATGGTGGAGGGGTGGGGGTTGTAAAAATGGGATGCACCCAGTCGTCATTGCCTCCCCACCACCTGTTCCTCCCATGCTCCTCTATCAAATGGCCTGAACACTGCTGCCACTACTAAACAGGCCAAACTCCAAATGGTCTGGAATTTGGTGTGGTGGCAGCGGTGGTGGAGGGTGTGAAAATGAAAAAGCCCTAGCACCCCTGCTGCAACTCTACACTCTGCCCCCTCCAGCTCTTGCTCCGGCCATCTGCAACAAGTTGACCGCACAGTAAGTTGATTGTGTAGAGTTATCCTGTGGCAACTTGGTAGTGGTGAGTTGGCAGAGGTGACTAGGTGGTGGTGGGCTTGTCACACCAAGTTGGCTATGTTGAATTGTCCCATTCCACACACACTTATGGGTAAATAAAATCCATTTGTGAGAACCCTAATAGATGAGTTATAGTAAATAGAATACCATATTTTAATCTAAGTAATACATCCAAAAGGAATACTTAACTAAGGAATACTGCAAAATTCATATAGGAAAACCTATTTTTGAGACCAAGCGAAGTATATCTGATTGTTTATTAAGTATGCATAGAGACTTGACACTAGGGAAGTCATATTGTGCAGGATTCACTATTTGATATCTTGAAGGCAAGTTGGCTGTCAACCTTTAGCAAAGCCACTGGATGATAATTTGTCTACATCACAGGATCTTCCCTTGTCTTCAAAAATAATTGTTTTAAAACCATGATTAAAAGAAAAGATACTAACTTGGTGCAAAACAGCATCAGTGTTAAAGTCAGTCATCACAAGAAGACAAACTCAGATCTTTACAAACTTGAATAATGGGCCCTATCCAACAAAATAAGTTTCAATGTGGAGAAAAGCAAAGTCTTACATTTAGGCAGGAAAAACCAAAGGTACAAATATAGATTGGGCAAGACCTGGCTTAAAAACAGTAACTGTGAGATGGACCTTGGAGTCCTAGTGGATGATCACTTGACTATGAGCCAGCAGTGTGCAGCAGCAACCAAAAAAGCTAATACAATCCTGGGTTGTATAAACAGAGGCATAAAATCAAGATCATGTGAAGTATTAGTACCGCTTTATAAAACCCTAGTAAGACCACACCTGGAATACTGTAGCCAATTTTGGTCACCTTATCACAAATAAAGTGTTGAGAGTTTGGAAAAAATTCAGAGAAGAGAACTAAGATGATTAAAGGCCTGGAGATTAAAATATACGAAGAATGGCTATGGGACTTGGGCTTGGCAAGTCTAAAGAAAAGAAGAAATAGGGGAGACATGATAGCAGTATTCCAGTGTCTGAGGGGCTGCCACAAGGCAGAGGGGGCCATGTTGTTCACTAAAGCACCAAAGGGAAGGATAAGAAACAATGGTTCGAAACTGATCAAAGAGAGAAGCAACCTGGAATTAAGGAGAAACTTCTGACAGTGAGGACAATCAACCAGTGGAACAGCTTACCCTCAGAAATCGTTGGCGCTGCATCACTGGATATTTTTAAGAAGGGACCAGACAATCACCTGTCTAAGATGGTATAGGTTCTCCTGCTTGAGCAAGGGGCTGGACTTGAGGACCTCTATTCTATTCTATTCTATTCTATTCTATTCTATTCTATTCTATTCTATTCTATTCTATTCTATTCTATTCTATTCTATTCTATTCAGAAGGTAAAATACCTTATACCAATTTTTAGAAAACCAGGACTCTTACTTAATTTAATTGATTTATTGGTATAATTATTTTTTAAAAAATAATGGAGAAAATAATTTTCAGAAAATCTATTTTATTAAAAAAATCTTAACTTTGTACATCTAATTGTGATAAATTAGCAATATAAAGCTGAATATAAAATTGAGTCAATTTACTTTGAACTTTGTGATTGGAGTTAGAGCTCATTGATTCAAATCATTATGCATGTTGCCCCTGAAATCCTTAACTGGATTTTAGGAATGACATTTTGTTGGATTTTTTTTTTTTTTTGCTTAGAAGCTAATAATTTACCAGCTATTTTCACCTGGTCCCAATAAGCTTTCTTTATAGATAGTCCTTTACTTAACAACTGTAATTGAACCTAGAATTATGATCATAAGTCATGCCAGTCATTAAGCAGATCACCACCTGACTGTACCCAATTTTACAATCTTTTTTGTGGTAGTTGTTAAACAAACACATGGTCACGATCACCACAGTTAAGGAAATGCTGCAATGGTTAAGCAAATCCATTGTCTGCAATGGATGTCTTTTTTTTGCCAGAAAGTGGAAGTAAAGACTGGTTTCCAGAAAAAAAAGTCATAAATCACAGTCACAGTTGTTGTTGTTGTTGTTAGTTGAGAATTCATGTCTGACCCATTGCGACCCCATGGACAACGTTCCTCCAGGCCAGTGTTTCTCAACCTTGACAATTTTAAGGCATGTGGACTTCAACTCCCAGAATTCCACAGCCAGCAATGCTGGCTGTGGAATTCTGGGAGTTGAAGTCCACATGCCTTAAAATTGTCAAGGTTGAGAAACACTGCTCCAGGTCTTCCTGTCCTCTATTACCTTCTGGAGTCCATTTAAGCTCATGCCTACTGCTTCAGTGACTCCATCCAGCCACCTCATTCTCTGCCGTCCCCTTCTTCTATTGCCCTCAATCTTTCCCAGCATTAGGCTCTTCTCCAGTGAGTCCTTCCTTCTCATTAGGTGGCCAAAGTACTTGAGTTTCAACTTCAGGATCTGGCCTTCCAAAGAGCAGTCAGGGTTGATCTCCTCTAGGACTGACCGATTTGATCGCCTTGCAATCCAGGGGACTCGCAGGAGTCTTCTCCAGCACCATAGTTTAAAGGGCTGAAATCTTTTGCACTCAGCCTTTCTTATGATCCAACGTTCACAGCCATACATTGCAACTGGGAAAACCATGGCCTTGACTATACAGTCATAATGGGACATTGCAAATGGCCGTAAAGGTGTGCTGGTTGTGGAGCACCCAAAATGCAACATTGTGACTGCAGGGGTGGGTGGGTGGGTGGGTGAACGGTTAAATTCTGATCATAAAGAGTCATGTTAGAACTTTGGACAGTCACTAAGTAGATGATTGTACTACCTATACACAGGTCGAAAGGAAACTTATTTAAGAGCACATCATATTTAAGGACATATATCATGAATCTACAGTTTATTGGCAAAACATTTGGAAAGGCATTTTCCTTAAAAAAAAACAAACAACCCAAAGTATTTAGTGCTTTTCCTGATTCTAGAATTACTGATTTTAAGTTGAATACCACTGTATACTTGCCTTTTTAAAAAAATCTTCCATATTTCCTGTAAATAAAAAAAATATCAGCAGAGAAATCACTAGAACACAAGGGCGTTTGGTTTTTTTTCTAAATATATGCTTCCTTCTTTCTATTTCATCTAGATTCAGGCTGTCTTGAAATTTAAAAATAATGCAGAGTTAAAGAGTTCAACCCATCTTGATCACACCTTGCACCCTTATAGGAGAATTCTGAGAAATCATTCACAAAAATTCTCTGCCCACAATTTGGGGGGTGGGGTGGTGAAATGCCATTAGTATCTTCTTTGTAAAATATTCCACACAGAGACACTCAAACACAAACCTATATTTTCTATTCATTTCTTCATTCACTACATTAGCTAGTACATAGCTTTCAGCTGGAAATGTCAAAGGAAATTACTGAGTAAATTCAAATACCTTTTATTTTTTTTCATTTTAATTCTTTTAAAAATGCCCCCATCTCTTCCTATGGATCCTTTGGAACCATGGAAGGCTGGCTGCATGCAGAAAACCCAAATAATAATTAAAAAAGAAAAAGAAATTACTCCATCATTGTGATCCGGACTTCAGTTTAGATGGAAGGTAGGAAGAAACAATTACAAAAATAAACC
>NW_015388893.1:84435-114570 GCF_001527695.2 Protobothrops mucrosquamatus
AGATGGATTGTTTATAATAGAGTTTGTGGAGTTAGAGAAATTAATATTCGTTTACTTATATCTGAATATTAGCCTGGGATTTGGTTTGGGAACTCCGGGGGGGTGGGATATAATATTGTGTAATAATATTGTGTAATACTGGTGTTGTTTTTTTTATGATGAAAACAATAAAAATTTTATATTGAAAAAAAAAAAAAATCTTCCATATTTCCTGTAAATAAAAAAAAATATCAGCAGAGAAATCACTAGAACACAAGGGCGTTTGGTTTTTTTTCTAAATATATGCTTCCTTCTTTCTATTTCATCTAGATTCAGGCTGTCTTGAAATTTAAAAATAATGCAGAGTTAAAGAGTTCAACCCATCTTGATCACACCTTGCACCCTTATAGGAGAATTCTGAGAAATCATTCACAAAAATTCTCTGCCCACAATTTGGGGGTGGGTGGGTGGTGAAATGCCATTAGTATCTTCTTTGTAAAATATTCCACACAGAGACACTCAAACACAAACCTATATTTTCTATTCATTTCTTCATTCACTACATTAGCTAGTACATAGCTTTCAGCTGGAAATGTCAAAGGAAATTACTGAGTAAATTCAAATACCTTTTATTTTTTTTCATTTTAATTCTTTTAAAAATGCCCCCATCTCTTCCTATGGATCCTTTGGAACCATGGAAGGCTGGCTGCATGCAGAAAACCCAAATAATAATTAAAAAAGAAAAAGAAATTACTCCATCATTGTGATCCGTACTTCAGTTTAGATGGAGGGTAGGAAGAAACAATTACAAAAATAAACCGTGTAAAAGCTCCAAAGTTGTGTGAAAAACACCAGGTGTCTCATTTTTTATAGCCTCTGTCATTCCTTTAAGTGGAAACTACTGGAAACTGGATTCTTAATGATTTTTGGCTTTTATTATAATCAGCGTGCTGTTCAATTAAACAGCATATGGGCTTAAAAGGTCCTTTTATGTATCAATATAGCTTCAACCTTATTAAACACATTTAGTGATTTTTTTCCCCTTCCCACATAGATATTGAAGGAAAGTACAGGCAGAGCCAAGGGTGGGGGGATTCTCCCTCAATTTAGTAGCTTGTCCAAATAATCACTGAGGAAAAAGCATTTTCTTCTTAATTATATTATAACCACTTTCGCTCATTTCTTTCTTTATTTAAAATATTTATTAAAGCAGAAGTTAAATTTCCAGAGAGAAATCTTTCAGTAAAACATTTGAGAGTTTTCCTTTACTTATTCTTTCCTCAGAAACACACACACACACAAACACACAATCTTTTGTATGCATAATTTTCATACAAAAGTGTATGTGTGTGTGTTTGTCATTTTACCCTTTTAGGAATGACACAAGGTGCAGCATATAGCAAAGAGTGCACAATAACAGCCGGGCTACTAAAGATTATTTTTCCCCTCTCATTGTTTTCTGTCACAATTTATTATCTTTGTAACTAGCACAGTGATTCATCCAGAGTTTGTAATGATGCCAATAATAGACATGCTGCTTATTTTGTAAATTGCAAAAGAGATTTCTTGAATAAAATGATAAAAATCCATGCATGATCCATTATCCCAATGGGAAAAAATGGCACTTTAATTTATTTCTTTCCTCTTAGGAAATCTACATATTTGTTTAGTTTATGTCTTAAGACAGGGAAAAACATGCAATTTTGTCTTCAAATGGTGCCTCATTTTATGTTATTCTGTTCAATGTCATTTCCTTTATCACAACACAGGCATAAACATAGAAAACTGAAGTGAATGGCTGATGCTCAAAAGCTACACAATGAAGTTTATAACCAAACATATATATGAACATAGAACAGCCCCACATGTTGTGTGAAAAGATAATTTTAAATTTAAAGTTTTAAAAATCTTGTGTTACTCAACACACATACACACAGAGTCCTCCCTTTTCAGTACTGTTAACCTCAAAATGCTGATAATACAATGAATCAATGAGTTCTATCTCAGATCAGAGAGTTCAAAGAATATCATTAATTCAATGTTCTACCCCATCCATGTCTCCCTGGCTCAAGCTGTGTCCATTCGGCAGTTGATCAGCAAAAAACATACAAACAGTTGATCTGTGGAGGAATTGCAAAACTTCATTTAAACCAGCAGCCCCAAAAATTTCTGGCACCAGGGACCAGTTTCAGAAGAAAAATTGTCTTCCATGGACCAGGGGGGATGCTTTCATGCACAACCTAGGTCCCATGCATGTGCAGATAAAGCTTTGCTTGCTCACCCACCACTTGTGCAGCCTAGTTCTTAAAAGGTGATGGACCGGTACCAGTCCACAGCCTGGAGGTTGGGGACCCCTGATTTAAACAATTTATGAACTAACAGCCTCTGATCTGGATGCTAAAATCATAGAGGTTTAGATACAATATTGGAAGGTGGTGATGATGGGCAGCAATGATAATTTAAGAGAAAATGTTGCTATGCTTTGGAATGTTCAAAGGTCATGTGTCAAATGAGTATGGCAATATATAGAAAAAATGGCTACAAATTCAAACATTTAATGTAATTTATGTAATTTTCTACATATTATATGGGGCCTAACTTTCGAAACAGCCTATATATATGAAAAAATGTAACAGATCTGGATGGATGTAATTTGATTTGGAATGGAATTGATTGTGGTAAAGTGAAGATATGGTTTACAAGTAGAAATGTCACAAAGTATGAATTAATGTCAACTAGTCCATCCACATGGAGGTAGTAATCCATAGATGGGGACAGTTACATGCTGCATTGCACTGGAATATGATAGTTGAAGATTTTATGATACATGTCTTCTGGACTGGGAGAACTGTTTTCTAAATCAGGGGTCCCCAACTCCCATCCATGGACCAGTACCAGGACACGGCATGCCAGCAACCGATCTGCACAAACAAGCAAAGCCCCATCTACGGGATGCAAGTAGCACACAAAACCATGCACCCATGGAAAAACCTCTCTCCACGGAACTGGTCCCTGGTGCCCAAAAAGTTGGGGAACCTATGCTCTAGATGACATAAATGGATGTGTAGAAACACGATGCACGTGTACAGAAAAAATTCATCAGAAGAAGCTAAAATGAAGGAGAATGCGGGCTATTTGTTGAATATCTGCATAGACAAAGGTCTAATTGTTTTGAATATGTAATTTTAAGCATTATTCACCTGCACTCAAAGCACAACAAATTTGACTGTTTATGAAGAGATATGAGGTTGATAATATTGCATAGTTTTTTAAAAAAAAAATCCCAAAGAGTTAAAAATGCAATTAAATTGACAGATTGGTTATGTGCAATTTTGAAAAAAATGCATTGCTGTTTTTTAACTATCTTTTTTTTCTTTAGTAGTTTTTGACTTGGTATGACAAGGTCTAAAAATAAAATTCTAATTGATTATATCAGAGTCACTGTATACTTTTCCTTAAACATCCTTAATAATAGAAACAATTGTATTTCATATTCCTTGTTCTAGTCAAGAGGCCAAAAATTCTTTTCACTCCCAATATCTTTATTTAATGCAATTCAATGATTATTCTTTATCAGACATATATAAAGGTTCTTAAATTCCAATTTAGCAGATATAAAAGCTTTATATAATTCTGGGATAGTCTGTCTTGCTATACTCAATCATTTTTTTTCACTTCTTTTTCCATCAAGCAAAGGCAGTAAGATATCTTAAAATATATTCCTTAAAAAGCCTCCCAAACAATCATTAACTTTGTGGAGTATATATTGGAACAAACAAACAAAACCTTCCAAACTTTGCTTCATCTGTTTTATTAAACTCTGAATCCTGTAGTAATGAAGTATTTAAGACCTGTCTTGAAAATATAGAGTGCTTTCATCTTATAGCAAGTGTTATTGCATTATGATTGGATATTGCAGTAAGCTCTATTACATTTATCTATCTCATCAAGCAATAAATTATCAAGCCAGGAACAAATCTAATATGGAATTGAAAACCAACGTGCAAGGTTGTAGCACTTTCCATGTTTGAGATCTACATTTAGTTGGAAGTGTGTTATGGTCTAAGACAAATTTAAAACTTGATTAAAAAATTCAGCCATAATTATCTAATAAATAGTTGATGCTTAAAAAGATATTCAGGCAGGGTCAACTCTAGACATTTTGGTTCCCCCTATGGTTTGTCTTGTCTTCCACTTTTGTTACAAATTCCAAAAAAGATTCCTTCCTTCCTTCCTCCTTCTCTTTCTTTCTTTCTTTCTTTCTTTCTTTCTTTCTTTCTTTCTTTCTTTCTTTCTTTCTTTCTTTCTTTCTTTCTTTCTNTCTCTCTCTCTCTCTCTCTCTCTCTCTCTCTCTCTCTCTCTCTCTCTCTCTCTCTCTCTCTTTCTTTTCTTTTCTTTTCTTTTCTTTCCTTTACACTCTTGATTTTCAGCCCCAGAGATTTTTTTCTCAGACATTTTCACTCTTTTTACTGTGAATTATAAATCATGTTAATTACATCAGCCCCCATTGTTGTCATACAGCAGCAATTCTGCAAAATTGTTTTTACCCCACAAGTGAGTGTGCTGGTGCACAGAGGGTACATTGCTCTTAGTGTTGATAAACTGACAGTTGTGCAACTTGCTCTATTGGTTTTAGCCCCTTAATATTTGGTACTCTGGGTGATTGCCAAGGTTGCCTAAGCCTAAAAGCAGCCTTGATTAAAAATATTTATGTGCCATGTTTATTTTTTTTATAGAGCCACAATTTATTCTCTCTCCCACCCTCTCTCTCTCTCTCTCTCTCTCTCTCTCTCTCTCTCTCTCTCTCTCTCTCTCCCTCCCTCTCTTTCTCTTATCAGATTTTTAAGACCACAGCTTCCTCATGTTTATGCAGTTTCTTGTACTAGAGAAAACAAACACACACATTTGTTTGGTTAACAAATAATCAATAAAAAGAGCGTGGTTACTAAACACACCCTTTTAACAAATCAATGATTAAGAGTTTTAACAAATGTTAAGTGTGTTTTTATGCTTTTAAGATTAAATTAATTCAGCAAAATGCATTTCAAATCTTTATTTTTGAAAAAAGGCTGTCAGGTTCACTGAAAGTTTAAAGTGATGGAAGAGATAACTATGAATATAATGTAAGCTTGTCCTACAATCTTTCCATTTTAGTTTACTTTCCAAAGATTTGTTAATATTGTTTGGGAAACATTAATAACATTTGAAAATGTGTATATGATTTTGAATTATATTTTTATATCCAAAAATTTTGGAATTTATTATCATATGAAGAACTAACTAAATATGAAAGCAAAGGGATATAGCAAACACAATCATTCTTTTACTATAGAGAGACAGTCATACCCCAGATTTACAGTGTTTGAGTGATTATATATATTTCCTCTTTGTTTTTGGTCTTTATTGATATAGTGGAAAGATTGATGAAAATTACATTGTTAGGCCAAGATTTATATAATTAATATGCTTTTCTCATTTTTTCTGTTTTATTTTGTATCCTGTTTTTTCTTACATTAAAGTGTTGGCTGAGAACCTAGATGTTTGCAGTAAATGCAAAACATACTGCATGTTGCAAGAAAAAAATATAGATCTGAGAAATAATGAATCAAAGGTAAACAAATTTGAGAGAGAATGAATATTGCAAGTTATACATAAATTATGAAAAAAACTGGAGGAAGTAGATGAATTTGTGTACCTTGATAAAGTGTTTGTTAAAGATAGAAAAAATGGGTGGAGAATTAATGGAAAGAGTAGGAAGGATGTGGATAATCTGAAGAATATTTTTTGAAAGATGCCAAAATGGTTATGTATAATTCTGTCTACTTAAGTCTCACAAAGGTGAAAATTCAATATGTCAGGAGAAACATACAAGTAAGTTGAATTCAGTGGGGAACGGAAAATTTAAAAGACGTATGCGACGCAACCAGAAAAGATAGGGGCAAGAATGAATGGATGTTAAATGAATGATTTAACACAAAAGTGATTGTTCAACTAAAAAGGTCTTTAATGTTATATAGTGAGAATAAATGTGGACTGAATCACAAAACAAGTATTCAGAGAGTCAATGGTCAAGAGGAAAAAGATCAGGCTAGTTGTAGTTAGATGAAGTTGATCAGATTTTCAAAAGGAAAGAAGTGAGAGTTTGCAAGGATATAATAATATAAAGAGGTGCATTCAGTAAATTTGGGTATTTTTCTTCATCTTCCAAGGTTTTATTTCTTGATTTACTATTCCTTACTTCTTTTCTATGGTTTAGAGAAAAAAAGGAGTAGATTGGCTTGCATGTATGAATGTAATCTTAGTAAAGTCAGAGAAAAAAACATCAGTTTTCCGGTGATCATTTTAAACTGATACGGTTCAGTGACAGACAGGAAATCTACCTTGTGGTTAAATAATTTTAATGAGCTTTTGTCAATGCTGTAGGTGAATTCTCACTATAATGTTAAAGGGAAGTAAAATAAGGATCCATATGACAAAAAGAAGTATGAGGAGAGTCCTTGTCAAAAAGGTTCAAGATCAAGAGAGGAGAATATCCTTTATTTCTGAATATCTCTATAACGGCAGGGATATAGTTCTATTTCGGTAAAAGGCTTTGAATCAGAAAAAGATTCACCAGGGATTTTGAAGGCTATGCTGATTCTGAAATTTGAGGAGGGATGGGGGGGAGGGGTTTGAGCAAATCATCCAGATTTTCCACACCAATTTTGAAAAAGTAGCATAAGTATACTAAGATTTGTTTTAGGCTGTACAAGTGTTTGAGGTACTCTATGACAAGGAGAAACTGAATCAAGTAGTGAATTCTTTTGAATGAAGGCAAAAAGTGAATTCTTTGTTGATGTTGAAGTCAAAGAAAGAACCGAAACTTGATAACTTTCTAAGCCAACTGTGTTTGGAACATGTTCAAGATTAAATCACAACAAATAATCCAGGATTGTAGTTCCACTTGATTTGTTTTTCATTATGCATAGATAAAAATAAAACAGCCTCATAAAATAATCACATGGTTGGAAATGTCCACTGAAACATTTTTTTTATTCTCTCCTGAGCTGCGCCCTTGGACCAAAAGATTTTTTCAAAGAAAGGGTCTGAAAGAAAGAATTGAAATTCTAACCTCCTTCCTCAGCATAGGAGTTAGTAAACAGAATAAAACAAAATAAGTTCAGGTGTTTCCCTTCATAGGCTGATTTAAGAAAATTTTTAAAAAAAAGTTCATAGTGTTGAAGTTGAAACCAGCAAGTGCTGGTTAATGTTCTTCAATTAATGTTTGAGGAAATAAAGTCCTTGATTCAAGAATCAGTTGTGCTAATACTACCTGTTCCTGTTTCTCACAACTAACAATTTCACAAAATTTTGTAAGGCCAAATAAACCTCCTGTCAAAATTTCAACTAGAGGCGTCAGTTATGAAACCAAGTGACAGTGAGGAGATGAAATTGAAGCCAGTCATGAGTTTTTAGTGGCAGAGGATGACAGCATGCTCAATAGCTGAAACCAGCATTAACATTTAAGACAAGTATAGTATGTGTGAAAGAGAAAAACTAGAAGTCATAGGCAACTGGAAAATTGAATTTATAAAGATTAAAAAAAGACTTCTCTGGTGTTTGACTATGAAAAATATTGAAATGAAACAAGGTTGGTTTAAGGACACTGGAGACTGAGTTCTAGTCTCGTTTTAGGCACGGAAGCTAGCTGTGTGTCTTTGGCTTTCATTTTCTCTCACCCTTAGGAAAAACACAATGGCAAGCCATTTCTGAAATCTTGTCAAGGAAATAGTATGTACTTTGTCAGAGCATGCAAGTCTTATTGCACTGAGATAACCCAGGAGTAAATACAGTAAACAGTGGTTTGTATTAAATGGTGGTTTATCATACACTATCTACAAATGTCATACACCAGGAACAATGTACACACTCAGGCTCTTAAAGGGATACAGACACAGATACAGTCATTCCTATCATTGCATCATCCACCTTATATTACATCAGGTGGTTAGCCTTTAAATCGTTATCCTGACATACTTGTTTATGTAGTTGCCAGGAGTCAAAGCTGAGTCAAAGCCACATACAAAAGACCTATTGAAGGCACAAGGAAATTCTAACACCACAAGTTAAACCAGCCACAAAATTACCCCCTTCTTTTCTGGGTAACTCAGTTCTAGAATAGGTTGGCTGAAACAAGTTTGGAGAAGAGCACCTACTTGTTGGATTAGAGGAACACTGTAGAACAATTTTAGCAGTCTCCCACAAGACCCTATGGGTTTCTAAGCCTGATGAGTTTTGATTGTGTTCTACTAAACAATATTACAAATTTAGATTATGAAGTCAGGATTAGATTTGAAGGCAAGAATTCAGAAGTCGGAAGATCCAAAATGCAAATGTTATGGATTATTATCATTCTGAGTCATTTACATTGCTGTATGGTGAAGGTATCTCCTGAGGATCATTAAATTCAAGAGAAGGTAGAAAGCCATGATGACTCCTACATCTAAAATGGCCTATGAGTAATGCCACTTTTATTCAGAAGTTTTTGGATGATTTGATATTGACTATGGGGTCAATAGGCATTTGAACCATATTGTGCATTTTATGCATGCCATCAAAATACTTCCTTCTCTACAGCAATTGACCTTGCAAGTCAATAAACATCTGATCACTGTGCAGGGGGAGGGGGAGGGGGAGGGCCTTCTCTGTGGGAGCACCCACTGTGCAGGGGGAGGGGGAGGGCCTTCTCTGTGGGAGCACCCACCCTCTGGAACGAACTGCCCCCAGAGATCAGGGTGATCCCTGATCTCCCTTCCTTCCGCCGCGCCCTCAAGACGTGGTTGTTCCAGCTCGCGGGACTGGCCTAAGGGATTTTAAAGGGGTTTTAATTACTTTTAAATTTGACGTATCTAAATATTTCTTTTTAATCAATTTTTAATTAGATGTATATGTTAGTATTTTAATCATTGTCAGCCGCCCTGAGTCCGCAAGGAGAAGGGCGGGATACAAATGTAATTAAATAAAATAAAATAAATAAATAAATAAATAATAAACGGGTCTGTTTGAGCATAGCACACCTATGGAACCACTCTCGCTCTTATACATATATTGACCAAGAGTTGGCACTGTATTTCTTTACAGCATTTAATTGAAATAACCTTTGTGCAAAGCGCTACCTGATTTGGGGTGTGATTGACTCCAAGTGAGCTTAAACAAAAAGTATTGAAGAACAGATGAGAAGGAAAACAACAAAGCCTCCAGTCTTTATTCATGTCTCTTTTTCATCTCAGTGGAACAGAACAAAGGCTTTTGTGGCAGTTAAATCCTCTTTCTGCCAAAAATGTGAAAAATATGACAGCTACATCAAATAGATTAATCCTCAAACTTTAATCAGTGATTTTTTTTTTTTACATTTTTCTTTCAGTTGATCCAAATTCAAATGTAGCATTCATGATGCTGAAAGATTTCCTGCACTTCTATTTTTTATACACTTTTATTTTATACGCTCTTCATTCTATGAAATCCTTTAATCTGAAAGCTTGATTTATGCAGACTACATTTTTTAAGAAAAAAAAAATTAATTTGCACTATGCAAAGCCCAGCTGTGTTGAATGACTACTCTTTTATACAGGGCGCGTGGGGGACCTGGAGTAGTTTTATCCATAACCATAAGTAAGACTCTTTTCTCTTCTTTTCTTCTTTTTCTTTCTCTTAGAGAAAAGAATGCAAATGTTCTGGCTGGGAAAATAATTCAGTATTTTGAATTATTTGAAAATCCTATGCAATCCTGATCTGAATGTATTGTAGGACTTCAAAGCATGTTTCCTTTTTAATTTTTAAATTGAAAAGTGAAAAAAAAAACCTTCAATTTATGAGTTGAAGTTTTACATTTAACACGTTGAATGAATATTTTCTCAGTGAAATTATTTCCATACAGATGACAAGACCTATTGATATTACAGTAGTTTTAGAGAAGAGGAGATGAATTAATCTATATTTATAGGTCTGTATGTAGAGATAGGGTGCATTATTTCAGCTCTCCTAGGATTGTTGGTATGGGATTGTAGCTGCATTTTTCTCCTGAAAGCAATTGGGGGTAGTGCTTTAATTTTTTAAATAATGCAGGTAGTCCTTGACTTATACCCATTTTTCACATTTACAACCAAGTGCGGCATCCCCATGGGCACATGATCAAAATCCGGGGGCTTGGCAACTGACTCATATTTATGACAGATGCAGTGTCCCAGGGGGTCATAGGATCACCTTTTGCAACCTTGTGGCAATCAAAGTCAATGGGGAAGCCAAATTCACTTAACAGCAGCGTTACTAACTTAACAGCTTCAGGGATTCGCTTAACAAATGTGGAAAGAAAGGTTGTAAAATGGGGCAAACTCACTTAGCAACTGTCTTGCTTAGCAGCAGAAATTTTGGGTTCAGTTGTAGTCGTAAGTCAAGGACTACATGAATGAATGGCAACCTTGCTCCCCCCACCCCAAAAAATATAATACGTTTCCTCTCAAAAGTGCAGATCCAAAGGGATCCTTATTCCCACTGCGGCCAACATTTTAAAACTGTTTCTGCACCATTTGGTTACTACCTCTTCTCTTCATATATCCCTCCCCTTACACCTCATAATGTTGCCTGCAAAGAGACGGTAAATTCTGCTTTATGGTAGGGCTTTTCTTGACTTTATTCCATCATTTACAACAACCACTGTCCATAAATTTTGAATATTCCCAGTGCTGCTTCACCAGTTAGATTTGCTCTGGTTCCATCTACTGGCTGTTCTGCTTTGTGGGCCAGCCTTGGGACTCATTTTTCCATCCGAGGACAAATGTGTTATTATATTGGAGATCACTGACAATATTGTAAAGGCTTGTGTTTGAATTATTTTGAATATGTTATGGATTCTGTTTCAGAGACTCTTCCAGTTAAAATTGTGTCTGTGTTGGGGAAGGGGATCAGAGTTAAATCTTCTCAATAACTGTCTGTGAACTCTCATTCTCTCTCTCTTCTCTCTTCTCTCTCTCTCTCTCTGACTGTCTGTATCTATCTATCTGTCTGTCTGTCTGTCTGTCTGTCTGTCTGTCTGTCTGTCTGTCTGTCTGTCTGTCTATCTATCTATCTATCTATCTATCTATCTATCTATCTATCTATCTATCATCTATCTATCTACCGGTATCTTATCTGTTTATCCTCTCTCTTTCTCCGTGTGTATAAAATAATATAAAAATAGTACCTTACACTGTACTTGCATTCTACTTTCATTTTCTTAATTCTTCCTCTCACTTTGACTCAATTCAGTAGTTGGACTTCTTAAGTCTTGGTGTCTACAGTATACTATAATTGCCTGGGAAGGATATAAAATACCAGAACTCTGCTATCATGAGACATATTTCTTTTACATTTGATTTCTTTCCTACTTGCAAACTTTGGGCAGCCAGTTGGTTTGTAGTTTATTCACTGATTTTAATTGTATTTATCCAGTAAAAAAAAAAGAGGAAGGGATCTTAATTCAGGTTAAATAGTGTAAAAGCTATTGTATTAGCTTGTCAACAAAAGAGAACACAAAACAAGGAAACAGGTTGATGTCACATTGGGGGTCTTTTTTCCTTTATTTTCCTTTCCTATTTTTTCCATTTGCTGCTGAAGATCAGCAGCCCCATCAGTATATGTCAGATGAGAATTGCAAAATGGCATTTTCTGGAAAATCTGGAATTCTTAATTTCATCATTTTATAAGCGGTAAAGCTATTTCTTCAGAACTCAGTTATACCCAATGATCATAAAACCCTGAGCTGCCTGGGGTTTAATAATAATATAATATACATTTACAAAGGGCACTTCTCAAAAAGTTCTTATAAGTTTAGAGGAAAATGGATTAATATACTGTGACATGCACATTTTTACAGAGAATGCATCTAAAGGAAACCGTGTTTGAGTAAATATTTTCAGAGATCTTTTTATAACAGAATGGGAAAGAATGCTGTGGTTTTAATTCTTAAGTTTTCAACCTATTGACAAGATAAATTTCACAGAGAGTTAATAGGAAGATTTTAGCATTCAGTCCAACAATAATTCCACAAAGTATCATTTGGTCAAATAGGCAGCATCTGTTTTCTGGTACCAACTGTTCTTTGTTTGTCTGAACACTCAGTGGAAAATGTTTTCCAGTTTCTAGTTTCCAAAGGTACCTCTGATACTCATCTAACTTTTTGTCCAATGCTATGTGGTGATTCAAGGCAAACTACAGTCTCTTTTGGTGTTTAAAATATTGTAGAATAATCTTTTCTCTCTCTTTTTTTTTTTGTTCCCATAGATTGCAGTTAGAATGTATAAAAAAGTTGAATTATTTGATAAATATTTTAGATATTGAGTTGGAAATAGATAAGCTTCATTTCAACCCAAAAATTCCCAAAGCATCCTACAATTAATATCATATTTTTTTAAAAAAATATGTATCTAAACAATTCAAGAACCAGAGCATGAAGAAATCCTAAAGCAGCTTAAACATAGTAAAAAATAATCCGTTAAAAGAAGTTGAAAAAGCGGATAAAGAACTGAAATTAAAACAGCAGGGAGAAAAGTAATTAGGCAACCACATAGATGGTTCCATTGCAGTACACAAGAAGCGATTAAAATGAAAATATCTGAGAGAATAAAAGAGTGGTTACCTCATGTTGAAAAGACAATAGAAAAATGAAATTTGTCTCCCAGAATAGGATTGAAAGCCACCACTGAGAAGACCTGCTCCCATAGTTTATGGGGACACAAAATTAAAATATTAGGAGAAGATAGATAGATAGATAGATAGATAGATAGATAGATAGATAGATAGATAGATAGATAGATAGATAGATAGATAGATAGATAGATAGATAGANAGAGAGAGAGAGAGAGAGAGAGAGAGAGAGAGAGAGAGAGAGAGAGAGAGAGAGAGAGAGAGAGAACCTTGCCCTCTTGTGCTTAGGTAATGACTGCAGACTAATTCCCTGTCTGATGTCTCTTCCTGATTGGGATGGTTGTTTTCCAGCAACTCTTAGTCACTCATGGTCTGGTGATCTCCAGACTGAACTATGGCAATGCATTTGGAAGCTTCAGTTGATGCAGAAGGCATTGCTGCAGGTAGTCAGTGATGCCATTTGATACATGAGACATGTATCATGTGTGAGCTGGACTGGCTACTGGTTTGTTCTGGAATTCAAAAGCATACTCTTTAGAGCCCCTTCATGGCTTGGGATTGGGTAATGTTCTATCTAATTTGGCAGGATGAGGATGAGGATGCTCTGGTTCCCATTAGCTAAGGAATGTCAGCCAGCAGGGCCTAGAACAGTGGTGGCGAACCTAGGCGGCACTCAGAGTGCTCTCTGTGGGCACCCGCACCATCGCCCCAGTCCTAGGCCTTCATCTGGGTTTTATAAAACCATTTTGCTTTAGGCCTCCGCCGCCGTATGCAAAAAAAAAAAAAGGTTCAATCAGTCAATTTCAACTTCTCGCAGGAAGAAAAAAGATCTTGCAAAGTTGGAATTGATTGATTGAACTTTTTAGTTCCACCCAGTCTGCTGTTACCACTGAAGCCACCCCCACCCAATTGGCCACACCCAGCCAATGGGCCACACCCATCCGGCACCCGACGATGCATAAGTGGATTTTGGGTTGCAGTTTGGGCACTCGGTCTCTAAAAGGTTCGCCATCACTGGCCTAGAAGGAGGGCTTTTATGCTTCTATTCCTGCTCTCTGGAACATCATCCCTCCAGAGGTCAGACCAGCTCCAATCTATCTGGCTTTTCACAACTTGAGTTTATACTTGTGCCCCAAACCTGACTGTATATCAGAAGCTGCCTCTTGGTCGTGTTAAAATCTATGACACTGGCTGCTGTGTATCTTATTTCTTAATACTGTCTGCATTTTATTTAGTTTTTAAGCTATTTTTATTGTGAGATAGGCAGTGATACAAATCGGTTGAATAAATAAATGTGCAGTACAGATGACCTTTTAAGCAATAGTACAGCTGATAGTATCAAGAGCCACTGAAACATAAAAGAGAATTAGAAAGATGACACTTCTTTTCCCCTCTCCTGGCAAAGGTCATCCCACAATATAATCAAAACAGCTTTAGTGACCAAATCATAACTGAAGTGAATCTAAAAAACCAGCTTCTTCCAAAATAATCTGGTTCTGCTATCATGCACTTGAGAAAGAGGAGGGTTTAAGCATCAATATATAATTATCATGGATTTTTTTTCTAGGAGAAATCTTTTTGCAATTTTTTTCTAAAGAGATTAACATTACTCCCTCCAGAGAGGAGGAATTTATCATTCTCCCTCTTCTTCCTACTTGATATCATAATCTGCAAGTAGTAAAGTTGAAAACAACAGGTTTTTCCAATCATGTCCACATTCTTGCTTCCAAAATGGAAAGTCTTCCTGGTGCAACAGCAAATTTCACAGATTGTCCAATCCTGCTAGAACACATATTCAAAGTTTTGAGTTTGTGGGAATAAACCTCTCTCACCAAAGAGAAGGCCAACTAGATGCAAGCCACAAGAATCAACGTCTGAACATTTATTGAATCCCAGGTGACTACTAAACATGGGTAGCAGATAATGGGCCCAGTGACCACTTCTTTTTGTTATTTTTATTTTCTTTCTTCTCCCTGAGCTTCATTGCTATACTTCATTCTAAAAATCTGTTTTAGGAAATGAACTAGATTATTTTGCTTTTCTACTCTTTTTGAAATACACAGGGATCATATACAGTATTTCAAAATGTCTTTGAGAAAAGTATTATGAAACAATTGGCCTGATGGAATTGATAGCCTAAGGAATTTGTTGTGCATTTTTCCCACAATAGCCTACTAATAGTCAACAGGATTATAAGATTAATTACCTTTTCCCGATCTTACTATAAACATGACTGTTCTTATATTTGCCTTTGATAGAAAACCATGATGAAGATCTAATGGATTTTCAAATATCATATGCAAGTTCAACCTAACATGGAAACAATTTATTCTCTATTAACAATGCTCTGCTTTAGAATTATTTTATAGTTTTGAACTTTTTTATTGTTGTGATGTAGAAAAGAATTGTGGCTGTTGTCTTTCTATTAAATTGCAACCTTCTTAGCTGGCTATATATGTTGCTCAGATAAAGTTACATGGAGGACATTTGTTATGAAATTGACTAGATGTAGCTGATATAAGAGAAAATATCCTGCACATCTTTATTTTGCCAAAATAGTAATCTCCATTTAAAAACATTAAAAGCACAATCTTGTTTTGATTGAATAAATTGATTTGATGCAATTTCTTCAACTAAATGAAACAAGAAAGCTTAGAAGGATGGAATAAATTTTCAGCCTTGCACTATCATAATACAACCAATCTGTGGTCTTCTAGATATAATGCAACATTACTACTTGTATAAGAAGAATCCAGATGTTGCAGAAGAAATTCCATCTGTTTCATATTATTTCTTTAGTATAATACTTTCATTTCACACTGGGTATCCTTCCAGCTGGAATTTTGATTTTCCATCCTAATAAATGGAAGAGACTTATATTATGTCTTTAAGCTGTGTCATTGTGTCATCTTCACATTGAGTTTGTGTTGCCCCTTTAAAAATCAATGGGCCTCTTGGATGTCAGGACTTTTAAAATCTTTTACCAACTCCATATCATATGCACAAGTGGCAAAAGATTATAAAAATTATTACATCCCACTTGGTCTCAAATAATAGCACAACTACCTATTTGTAGTTGCTAATAACATTTTTTAACCCATATCCAAATTAGCCAAGGACTTTGTCACTTATGCAGAACCTGTTGCTAAGCAACTAAACCATATCATCTTGAGAATAATATTACATCTTATTGAACACTGACATAAATGGTGAATGGTCTCAGGGGAACAATTTTACTGGCATTATTCTGTTTCTAATCTAACATTCCACGCTAACAGTATTTCCTAACATGGAAAACATATATTTCTATTTAATCAAATGCAAATGACCAAAGTACTTGAACAAATAAATGTTTAATAAGTATACAGAACAATAGTTATAAAGATAATCTAATACTATTCTAAGTAGAAATCACTATTCTTGATCTTTTCAGGTACACAAATGAACTAAAACTGCCATTCTTTGTTTCTTAGCTGTAACCTATGCTTTTCGTGTGAAGAGAGCACAGATACATAGATCTATTCACCATACAGTATTTCCATACGCATGGGAGACACGCATCTATAGGTTAGAGTGGACTTTACCACATATCCTCCGATACCAAGCAAGGTACAGGGAGTCCTTGACTTATGACCACAATTGAGCCCAAAGTTTCTGTTGCTAAGTGAGACATTTAAGTTAATTTTGCCCCCATTTTATGACCTTTCTGGCTATAGTTGTTGTGAGTCACTGCAGTTGTTACATTAGTAACACAGTTGTTAAGTGAATCTAGCTTCCCCGTTGACTTTGCTTGTCAGAAGGTCACAAAACGTGTTCACATGACCACGGGACACTGCAACCGTCATAAGTGTGAACTAGTTGCCAAGTGTTCCAAATGTTGATCACATGACCATGGGGGATACTTGCAATGGTTGTAAGTGTGAAAAATGGTGATAAGTCACTTTTTTCAGTGCCATTGTAACTTTGAACTGTCACTAAGTGAACTGTAATAAGTCGAGGATTACCTGTATTAGATTGAGAAATGAATATCTAAAATGCTTTTCTTGAGTGAGGTGAAGAAACTGCTTTATATAAGCAGGTTTATCATGTGACATCTATAGAACCAAGACTATGGATTGCAATCCTAGGACTGCATCATTCAGTTATTTTAACCATAACCTGGAAAGAATTTTATTATTATTATTATTATTATTATTATTATTATTATTATTATTATTATTATTATTATTATTATTATTGTTATTGTTATTGTTATTGTTATTGTTATTGTTATTGTTGTTGTTGTTGTTATTATTATTATTATTATTATTATTATTATTATTATTATTATTATTATTATTGGAGCAATCTGGCTTTGAAATCCAATTCAAGGGGATTTAGGGATATGTCAGGAGATCATGACATCAGAAATATATTTTTGAAGTTCCCCAAATCTTGTCATCTCATTCAGATCTTGATAAACCCGATCTCTGGTCTCATGGAAAAATTTACATCTGCATTCAAGTCAATGTGAACAGGACCCAGTTCTGAACTAGAAATTCAATATGGCAAGATTAGGGACAGAGAAGTCACTTGTGTTCACAGGGATATCTGAGGCAAAACCAATGTGGGTGTGATTTCTTAACCTCCAGATCTTCCTTTAGCCCACGGGTGTCAAACTCGATCGTGTCACATGACGTATCATGATGTATTGTGACTTTTTTTGCCTTTGTGGAGCTGGGGTGGGTGTGGCCCACGGGCCGCCAGTTTGACACCCCTGCTTTAGCCTGAACCTCTGAATATAACTATAAAAAGGGGCAGGCAATCAGTGTATTTGAAAACACATGCAGCCCACAAATTCTTCATAGAATCACTGAAATTCATTGGCAAATTACATGTTTCAATAGGGAAAAGGAAGAAATAACATTTAATCTTTCAAGAGTTTCAACGCACTAAATAATGCTATTAATTTCTACATATACATCCCTTAAAGGAAAACAAACAAACAACACCTGTTTGCATCACCACTTATGCTTTTCTAATACTAGTGCAAACTGCCTTTATTGCCATGGGCAATCATTATTTTTTTCCTAAAAGAAGTCCCTGTCCATTTGTAAAATAATATTTCTATGTCATAGTGTTTGGATTTAATCCTAATCTAGGTTATCTGTTTAGGAATAGAAAATAAATAATGTTGAAAAGAACAAAATAAAAGTCAGCCAGATTCAAAATAGTAGTAGTAATAGTAGTAGTAGTAGTAGTAGTAGTAGTAGTAGTAGTAGTAGTAGTAGTAGTATATTCTTAAATATGGTTAATTGTCTTAAAATATAGTTTAACCTCAACATCACTTGAATGTTTACATCTGATTTGAACTAGACAGACCAAACATACAATTTGTACCTGTTGCCCAAGTAATGCAGAAATTATTCTCTTGCTATGTATGTCTGTGTTCAAGCACAAATATTCAGCATTATTGTTCCAGCAAAAATATCACCCTTGTTTATAAAAAAATAAAATCTAACTTTTCCTATTTATTTCATTCGTAACTGCAAGAGCTGTGGTGGCACAGTGGTTAGAATGCAGTACTGCAGACTGGTTCTGCTGACTGCAGGCTGCCAGCAGTTAGGCAGTTCAATTCTCAGTGGCTCAAAGTTGACTCAGCCTTCCATCCTTCTGAGGTCAGTAAACTGAGGACCCAGATTGTTGGGGGAAATATGCCGACTCTGTAAATCTCTTAGAGAGGGCTGTAAAGCACTGTGAAGCAGTATATAAGTCTAAGTGCTATTGCTATTGCTATTTCTCAGAACCTTTCTCTTTAATCAAGTGACTCACTAGTAAATTATTTAAACTTTGAGAGACAGTGGTTAATGCAGCAGTATAGCAATAGCACTTAGACTTATATACCGCTTCACAGTACTTTACAGCCCTCTCTTGCAGTTTACAGAGTTGGGATATTGCCCCCAACAATCTGGGTCCTCATTTTACCCACTTTGGAAGTATGGAAGGCTGAGTTAACATTGAGCCAGTCAGGATCAAACTGCTGGCAGTTGGCAGAGTTAGTCTGCAATACTGCATTCTAACCAATGTGCCATCATGGCTCTTCTGATAGTATAGCATAGTAGTTAATGACACTGGATTAGAAGCTGGCAGAATATGAATTCTAGTCCTTCCTTCAGCCAGCTAGTTGCCTTTGGACAATTGCATTCATTGCCATGGACTGAGAAGTTGAAAAACGTTTATTTACCAATCTGCACTAGACCAATCTGATAGATTATGGCGGCTGAATCCCACCACTGGATTATGGTCTATAGTAATTTGGTAGATTCTAGCCCATAACCACTTTGATTAAGCAGTCTTCATTGACAAATGAAGTTAATTGACAAATTATTATACTTTACATAACAATATGAAATCACAGCTGCCTATTATTTAGCTGGTATTGGCCTTCATTCATACTGAGAATCTAGGATCTCGAGAATTTAAGATGTCCTAATGTATTGGCTTTGTATATTTGGATCTAAGCAGTGTGGCCTTTTGTAATTGATGGTACATCCCAAGTATTCAAGTCTACTATATATTCATTGGTTTGTTTCTTGCAGTGAGCTGGTGTTTATATTTGTTATTATAGTATTGGCATCTTGAAACACTTGTGCTAGCTGTTTCTTTGGAGGCAGCTTCAATGCAGGCAGCCTTTTCTGTTGTTTTTCTGCTGTTCTAGATGTTCACTTATTTTTGTTTCAATTCTTCTTTCTTGTTAGAGAGCTTTGTGCTGAGGAGAAGGCAGAGGACAAGGTGTCTGGTTTGGGAATGAAAAAGGTTCTGTAACTATGCTGGTTTCCTCAATTGTTGACTCCCCCAGCTTTGCATCTAGAGTCTGAGCTACTTCTGGCAAGGCTTTGATTTCTTTGCCCTGGGTAGAACTTTGCATGTCTTTCAATTCTGCTTCTGTGAATACTTTATTTCATATTATGCAGTGGTGATCTGCTAGCCTCTGTTCTGATATTTATGATTCTGGATGATTTTCTTTCATGAACTGGTGCATTCTTTTTGGACTTGTTGGTCTTGATTCATAATAACAGATCACTTCTTTTATTTTGTTTTCAATATTTGTGTATTTATGATGGTAAAAATCTTTTCTTCCAGCAGTCTGTTTTGGGGAGTGAGAAAGGTGAATTTTAAAATACTGTATGAAATGGGTTCCCAAAAATATTCAAGTGTTAAACTGTTAATTTTATCCTGCAAATCCCCTAATTTTGAGCATCTCCTCACTCTTGGGAACAGGCCAACTGATTGTGTAAGCAGGATGTTCTGCATCTCTGCCATTGTGTTTCAGAGTAGATTGCAATTTTCAAGGATTTGTTTCAAAGCAGCCATTTGCAACAAGCAAACTCAGAAACCCCCGGTAATAGTCTGCAAATGAAGACAAAGGAGAAAACATAATTATTGTCAATTTCACCACTTCTCTTTTTAGCTTACAGGCCATTTAGAAAGACTGTCAAGAACATATAAATAATTGAAAGAGTTTAAGTCTATCCAACAGCCTTCCTTAATCTTGCCACCTCAAGAATAAAACACTATGGGGAGAGGTATGGAGGAAATACTTGGTTTGAAAAAAGGCCATATGCAAGAATTCTTCCAGCTTCAAGGTTGTGTTTAAATAAAAAGAGAAGTAGTGCTACCTTTCAAGATGTATGGAATCCTAGCAACCACTCCATAGATACATTTTTTTGTTATTGCCCTTGGTTAGAAAAATGTGCACAATGTCCTGAAGACTGAATATAATAGATGTATAAGTATGGGTAGTATGATTTCCTTCTTATGAAGTGGATTTTAATTTTTTCCAGAATTTGCACCAGCTCAAAGGATGATGTCATAGATTGATTTAAATGTTTTGATCCAAATTTAATCAGCCCTATCCAGGTAGCAAATGACAAATAATTGTGGGAGTTCTCTGTTGCTTCCAGGGAGCCTATACTGGAAAGTCTTCCATTTCCCAGTGTTATGAGCAAGATTTTTCTCAAAAGCAGAAATTTATTTATGTTTTCCTCCCAGGAGGAAAACTATGGAGAGCTGAATCTGGAAGCATAATAAGGCAGGCGTTGAACCTTTTCTCTGACCCAAATTACTCTGATAAACAAGACTTCTGTTTCTAATTTATACTGCTCACACCAGGTTCTATTCTTAAAGTGTGACATAACTCTGAGAACTGGTCTTTTTATAGGTGAAGTTGAAATTTTCCAGATCAGTTTTTTAAGTATTCACATCCTTGAAATGGCTGCATTTTATTCCTCGCAGTTCTCTCTTTGTGGGAAGTAATATCTTTGTTTGAATTAGCACTGTGGGGTTTTTTGGTTTTTCCGGATGGCAAAATGGCAGGCAAAATTGGCCCCTCTACATTCCCAGAAATATTTATTATATTTAAAACTGCTTATTTCTTAAAGACTATATGACTTTGTTGAAGAATTGGAAGGGGAGGACAGATAATCCTACCCTGGTTCTTCCTTCCTTCCTTCCTTCCTTCCTTCCTTCCTTCCTTCCTTCCTTCTTGCCTGCCTGCCTGCCTGCCTGCCTGCCTGCCAATTTTCTTTGTTATCATAGCAGAAGCAATACACTGAGACACAAGGGTGTCCTAGATGGATAAATAAGGTGAGATGAAGGAATGCCTGCTTACAATAAGGCTGCATAAAATCAGGTTCTTATGGAATGAAGCTTGCCAAATTTTCTGGGGAAGACATTTTTTCTCATTCACTATCATTCTGAAAACTGGGAATTTGCATGAAATGAGGTGACATGTAAAAGCCCAATGCTGAAATTTGTTTATGCAATCAGCTTCTGTTGGGAACATACATACATGACTCTTTGCTCTTTGTTGGGCAACAAAGGTCAGCAGAAAGTCCATTTTCATCCCCACTCACATGCCTAGAAGTAGAGGCAAAATAAACTTTGAATGCTCCAAGAAAGTAGCTGTGATCCTTTCATTCATGAATACCACCCATAACAATTGGTCAATCATGCTCTATTGGACTCTACTGTACTGACAGAAGCAGCCAAATACTTGCTGCCATTTTTTGTGGCAAGGAATGTTTAATAGCATACTAAACTCATATTTTTCTGAAATAACTCTGAAAATAAATGCAACTGTAAACGGATTGACAGAATTCTTGAAAAAATACATAATAGGCATACACCGCTGAGATTTGCTTATGTGATAAAAGACACAAACTGGAGAGCTGTAATGAACCTGAATCATCAGTATTTATATAATGGTAATGAAATAGGACTGCACATTTAACATTTTTTTCAGGAGATTAATTTCATTATTAGCCACCTTCAAAAGATTTACTATACTTATTTATAGATCAAAATGCTTCTTTGAGCAATAAATCACTGGTAGGTCATTTATTAATGGCAGCAAAGCTGACAATTGTCAGATATTAGAAAACTACTTACTAATTGAAAAGAGAAGATTTAGAAGTTCAATTAATAAAGCAATTCTGTTAACAAAAGCAGGTATTTTCCCTCCTGAATGTTGTTTGTATAAGGATATTTGGGCATTAAGAATATAAGCATTACTGTGCTGGATCGGACCCCTGGGCTTGTCTTATCCAACAGTCTATTCTCACAATGGACATCCAACTGTTCTAGGAAGCCCAGCTGATGGCCTTCAGGATAATAACCAATAATCCTCATGATTTCCATGAATTGGTTCAACTCTTCTTTGAGGCCAGCCAAGGTGGGAGACAGCACCAAATCTTGTGGTAGTAAATTCCAAAACTGAATTATGTGATATGTAGAAAAATATATATTTTTGACTGTGCTAATTCTTCCAGGATTCAATTTAATTGGATGATTTCTGGTTTTGATATTTTAGAAAGGGGAAAATATCTTCTCCTTGTCCACTTTATTCATACCATTCATAATTTTGGTTTTTTTTTTCCTTTCACATAATTCCATTCATTTTACACCATTCATAATTTTCACACATTTCACACATCATTCATTTCACACCATTCATTCTCTCGTGCTTTTTAGACTAAAAAGTCCCAAATATCAAAAACCTTTCCTTGTTCCAGTTCCTTGATCATCTTAATTTCCTCCTTAGAATTTTCTCTAACTCCATTATATGTATATATTTTTGAAGAACAACCAGAATTTGCATACAATATTCCAGATGTGGTTGCACAAATGATTTATATAACACCATCATGCTATTTCAATATCAATTCTTGTCAATACTTTGTTGACAAATTTCATTGCTATTGTTGGCTATTATTTTCAATAGATTTTTTTAATTGTTTCATTTAGTCTCTAATGTTAGAATAGCATAACTGAGAAAAGGTATTGATCCTGCTTGTAAGTTATTCTTCTTTTGGCTGATTTTATATGTGTTTTATTTGTTATTTTTCATACAAAATAAACATGTTCAGGAAGAAAAAGAAAAATATTTTTTGGTGTGGGGTATGGTGCACATTTTCCTTCCTTCCTTCCTTCCTTCCTTCCTTCCTCCCTCCCTCCCTCCCTCCCTCCCTCCTGGAAGAACAAGATAAGATTGTTTTTAACCTTCAATTCTGTATAGTACAAACCTTTAATGATATGTTTTTAAATTTCCTGGTAAATCTAGCTGCTTTTTCATGAAATCCTCTATGGAGGAACTAACATCTAACAAATCACAAATTAATTAAACTGTTTGGATTGTGCCCCTAATATTTGTTATTTTTGCATTGATATTATTCATTTCCTTGGTAGTCAATAGGTGTCAGGCTACTAAAATATTATCTTTTTAATGTTTGTCCTTGGATTGGGTTTCAGCTAAGAGATGCAGGCTGTGAACTTCAGCTGAATGAACAAGAGAATTAAATTTAATCACCTGTATTTTATCAAAGCTGTCCTTTCCTTGAGGAGATTACTGAAACAGTTGAACAATTTATGCAGCCCTTTTCCATCAAGAATTTCTAATAATTCTGGTAAACTTCATTTTTATTGATAAGCTATGTAAAAACAATAGAGAGATTTGGTATGGGTATTGAACTGATATTAACAAGATTTGTAAAACTACTATTTTAATATTTAGCATATAGTTGTATAGATTTAAAGTTCTCTTGGTATCTGCAACTGAACATGCAGCAACCAGCAAAGACACAAACACACCTTGCCAAGACATGTCACAACGGAAGGTATTCTTCCAATGCAAATTCACCAGAACTCATGTTATAGATGCAATATAAGAGTGCAAGAAAGCTTCCTTAGGAACACTGAAATATTTACTGAAGCTCTCCAAGATTTTAGTGCACTCAAAATGTACTACCATCTCCAATGTAGAATTGGGTTATTCTTTTCACATGTAATATAAGCTTCCACCATTTTTCCTCCCCTCACAAGAGTCCTTGTGAGGGGAGGGAAAATGGTGGAAGCCTATATTCCACAAGTCCTTGTGAAGCTTGCTCCTCTCTCTTTTTTACCTTGACTTGTGGAACTGTTTGCCACTTTGCTGATGGGAAGGGTAACAAAGGGAATAGCAGATTGCAAGGAGAACTACACCCCTGCTCCACATTCTGGAGTGTCCCCAAGGGTCTTTCCCTCCAGGAAGGGAGAGGGCTCATGCATTGCCCCTAGTCAACTCTACCTTGCCAGCAGGCATCCAAGAATGAGGCATCCACTCCCTCATTCTTCCCTCATCAGCAACTGCCATTAAGAGATTTCAAATTTCAGCCTCAGTTCCAAAGCAGCCAATAGTTGCTCACCCACATTGGGCCTTGCCATCAGCCAATTGGGCGCAAAGGACAGGGAGGTGGGAAAGAGGGTGAAGATATGCCCCTCCCATCTTCCCTTGTACAACCTATGGATTTTGTAGGAAGTGTAATTGGAAGACATGGTGACCCTGAAGCAGCCACAACGTTGCCAAATTTCAATCCCGCAGGAATCACGAGTCTTTTATTTTGGACACATTCTATAAGTTAGCATAGTTGAAGAATGTTGATTCAAAAACTGATGCATTGTTTCACTCAATTGAAGATTATAAAGCATCAAACAGGCACAAGACTCTTAGTAGTACATACTACATAGATGTACTTATGTATGTAAATTGAGGAAGACGCAATAGCAGAATATCACCAAGGAAGCAAAATGGCTACAGGTACTTCTCGGCTTACATTCATTGTGCAGTGACCATTCAAAATTATGATTGTACTGAAAAAATGAATGTTAGACCAGTGTTTGAGATTCTGATCATTTCAACATCCCCATGGTCATATGATTGTAATCCAAGTGCTCAGGTGACCAGTTAACACTGACAATGTCACAGAGAGCTGTGGTCACATGATCACTATTTACCTCATTCCCTACCTGCCTGCCACAAGCAAAGTCAATGGGGGAAGCTGGCAGCAAAGATTGCAAGTAATTCTAATTTGCTCCCAGTTTTTCTCTTGTCCACAACAGTCCCCCCCCCCGCCCCATGCAGCCACCGGGGCTCGCACTCTCATGGTCCAGGTTTTAGACTCTGAAGAAGGTTCTCCAGTTGAATCAGTGAAATATCAGCTTTGGGAGACACCAAGCCAGAAATCACCTGAGGCTGAACAAACACAGGCACCATCAGAACAGCTGGAGTAACCAGATTATGTGGTGTAGCCTCCAAAGCTTCGGGCTCTGCAAATAGAGCAGAGAGGAGAGCAAAAAGGCTCAATGAGGGTCCTTGCCAATCAAAAGACTAACTTCTTAGAGCAGGGGTCTTCAAACTTGGCCCTTTTATGACTTGTGGACTTCAACTCCCAGAATTCCTCAGCCAGCCATGCCTGGCTGAGGAATTCTGGAAGTTGAAGTCCACAAGTCATAAAAGGGCCAAGTTTGAAGACCCCTGTCTTAGAGCTTGGTTTAAGAGACAGCCCTGATCCTGTTTCTCAATTGTAAACAATGCTCTGGTGTGTCATCCCTGTGAATCCTGCTTGTGAAACTCTGACCTTGGACTGGCTAACAAATCTGACTTGGCTTTCTGAATTTGACTTCTTTTCTGCATGTTCTTACTGAAAGGGAAGCTACCCAAGCAAGCTTTCTTCTCCAGAGTCTATTTGATTTACATTCCTTCCCTTGCCTGCTGTTATTTGCTTAGCCTTGAGTAAATTGATTTCATCACCTAGCAACTGTATTAGTCTAAAACCTGAAACAGGATACACACACACCCATCTCCCTAATCTTCCCCATGACAATTCTGCATTCCTTACCTGGGACTTCTGCCTTTTAGTGACCTGAGTGTTTTGGGATTAAGATGGCAACTGGGGCTGCCTAGGATTGTCATTACTAAGTACTGTGGTCACATGATGTCATGCTTTATGATCACATTACTTAGTGATAGCAATCCTGGTCAGAATTGCCATTGAAACCCAAGGACTACTTGCACATTTCAACTAGCATAAATTCAGCAGTTTGTGGGGTGGGGTGGCTTTTTCTTCTCATTTCTCTCTCTCTCTCTCTCTCTCTCTCTCTCTCTCTCTCTCTCTGTGTGTGTGTGTGTGTGTGTGTATGTGTGTGTTTGTGTGTGTGCGTGCATGTTTAAATGAAGAATTACAGCATTGGGAATTAGTATTTTGCCTCCAATCCAAAATCAGAGGAAGATTTTAATTTGGCTTTATTCATTGTATGAGAACAGGGCACCATAAATGAGAGGTCCTGGTTCAATTATTCTAATTCTAATTCTAATTCTATTCTGTTTTGTTCTGCTCTGTTCCGTTCTGTTCCGTTCTGTTCTTTTCTAGACCTGTGAGAGAAATGAAGTATTGGCTAAGCTGAGAGTTACTAGATAACTCTTGGTGTTTTATGAAATAGTTCTTGGACTAGGTTCATGGGCAGGCCCTGTTTAAAGAATAAAAGAATGAAACACTTTATTGGGGTCATTAATCAGCACAAGACTTATTTAAATGAGTTTTCTGCTAGTCTTAGACTGTACTTTTGTGCTCATTTATATGGAAACTAAGCATAATGAAATTATGGATGACTTAAGGAAGGACCTAGCATTGACATGTTATTCTTGCATCTCTGCACTTTATGCTTTACTGTACATTTTTGGGGTTTTTTTATTTTACGGTCAGATTATTTTACAGTTTCCTATCTAGAGGCCTTCTTAATCAAAAAGCTTTATTTGAGCTACTGACTGAAGAATTTTTGAATTATATCTTTTTGTATCCGAATATAACTATATCTGTTCAGCTATAAAGTGATTTGTATATTATCTTGATATGGTTGCATTAACTGACAGGTGATTTATGTGGTTTGCAGTGGGGTGAGCTCTTTTAAATTCAGCATTTTTATGGCCCTTCAGACTTGAGGCAAATCAAATTTCCCATTTTATCTGCATTACCATCCTGAAAGATAGACTATCATCTCAAGATAGGCACTTGAACCCAGCTGGCAACTGAACCCATCTACTGAAATGAGCTTGAGGTATATGAACATTTTCTTAGTATTTTTTATATCTGTGACTATCCAGTCATGGAATTGGTCCTGCGAGGTTGAATGAAGTTACAAATTCACACTGTATACTCCAGTATCATTTAGAAATATAATCTTAGAATTGAATGCAGTTAAAATAAAAAAATTTAAAAAAAGAAAGTGGGCAATAAGAACCTCTCTGGACATGAAGGGACATCTGGTATGACAGCTCTTGACATCCTGTATGTAATTGGTTTTGAATGCTTGACAGATTTTTATAATGGTACTGAGGCACTCAAACTGGCAGGTAACTATGGGGAATAGATTGAGTGGTGCTGAGCCCATTTTCTTCCTTGAGAATCCTTTAGACACACTTAACATCAAAGATGTATTTTCTTTTAAGTTCAAGTGCTTATCATCTGGTACACCCTTTTTCATCAATTCAAAGAGCAGAGCACCTAAAATTCCATTGCTCCACTTTATTTAATTAAAGCTTAAAAAAAAGAGAGGCAAAGTTGGAATTCTAGTTACATAAGAGGAAACAAAACATGGCCACATACCCGAGAAGCAAGTATTTCTGTTACATCCTCAGTTATGGCTATTGGATAAGCTGCACTCAGAATTCTTGAAGTCACAATCTTGCATTCCTTTCCCTAGGAATAGTTATCACTGACTTCATTTAAAATTGACTTTGAGTAGACTTGTGTAGGACTGCATTGTTCAGCATTAATCCAGAACTAACTAGCACTATTTACTTCTATTTTCTAAATAGGCAAATCATTTGACAATTATGGTTAAAACCAACTATTTCCAACTTTCAAAATTAGCACTGCTTTTGCCATTACAGCGTTCTAGCAGTGAACCAAGAGAAAGATTACAAATACCAGAACAGAGCAGAATAACATAGTTGGAACAGACCTTGGAGGTCTTCTAGTCCAACCCCCTGCACAAGAAGGAAACCCTATACCATTCCAGACAAATGGCTATCCAGTCTCTTCTTAAAAGCCTCCCATGATGGAGCACCCACAACTTCTGAAGGCAAGCCATCCCACTGGTTTATTGTTCTCACTGTCAGGAAATTTATTCTTAGTTCTAGGTTGCTTCTTTCCTTGATAAGTTTCCATTGGTTTTTTCTTGCCTTGCCTTCTGGGGCTTTGGAAAATAGGTTGACCCCCTCTTCTTTATGGCAGGCCCTCAAATATTGGAACACTGCTATAATGCCACACCTACCCCTTCTTTTCACTAGGCTAACCATACCCAATTCCTGCAACTGTTCTTTAAATATTTTAGCCTCCAGCCCCCTAATTATCTTTATTGCTCTTCTCTGCACACTTTCCAGAATCTACATATTTTTTAGAATATGGTGACTAAAACTGGATGCAGTATTCTAAGTGTGGTCTTACTAAGGCTTTATAAAGTGGTATTAATACCAGTACTAATACAGGTACTACTATCAAGATGAGTCTGGGATCAATTGTTCAGACTAAGCTTTTGTAAACTGTAGCCTATTACATGAGAAGCATGGAATGGTTAAACTGACGTAGAATTAAAACAGTGATGATTCAAGAGGGGAGGGTGAGGATAAAGAAAGTATTATTATGCAGTTGTAAGTTACATGTGAGAGAGATTGCAAGTACATTATAAATTAGCAATTGCAATGGGTTAAAAACCTATTAGGTTTCTAATACATCCTGAGATGGCCAGAAACCTACTGATGTCTAATGCACAAATGTGGTGACAAACTTATTTTCTTCTGAAACTACTTATTTGACATCTGGTTTGGAGCATTATGGCAAATTACAATGCTCTGTATTATTTTCTCTATGTTCTGATTTCTGATGTCAACTTATTCAATTCTTTTGCCTAAAGTCTGACTTATTTGTCCAGAATCTTCAGAGAGGCATTGGTGGCTGATGAAGATATATACAACATTAGACAAAAACATGTATAGTGCTGTTGATACAAATGTGGGGGTAAAATAGACATCTGGGCTTTTTGAAGGATCTGTTTCCCATGTGTGCAACTGTCGTGTGTTTCTTTTGCTTGTGAGAATCTGCTTCAGGTTGGGTATTAGTTTATTTGCAATATGGGCTTGCCATTTTGTGCCTGAGAAAGTATGATTTTATTGGTCATTATGGGTTTAACTTATTAATAATGCATTTTATTGATTTGAGCTATGACTTGTAGGTAAAAATTGTGTTTGTAGTGATTGTATTGCAAGTAACAATATAGTGATATACTGCTGTTCTATTTTTGTGGTATGCTATTCAGTAGGCTCTTCCTGGGAATTGGTTTGGCACTATTGATTTGTCCAGGGATCTCACTGAGTGGGTAATTCAATCTCTTGAATGTCTGGTTTAATTCCATCAGTTGAGCATCTCTGTCCAGAAGATCAGAATAAATGCAGTTTGAGTATAGAGACTGGCTATAGACAATGGATCTAACGGTGGGTTGTGAATGCAAGCTGAAAGTAGGCAGGTGTGAATGGCCATCTATAAGTTTTCTGTAGAATGTACTGTTAATGTCTCCATTATGTAGTTTGATTGTGCCATCAAAAAAGTGGATTACTTTTATAAATAAGTGATGGTGAGATGAAATTTTTCAAGGTATTGATGGAATTTTATGAGAATACTGAGGTAATCTTTTAATATAAATATCACCAAATATAAAATTTTATACCACTTTCTACACCTATATATATATATATATATGTTTTCTGAGGTTTTCGCGGGTGTTTGTATGTAGGTCTTTGGTTATTCGGGTTTTCTCCCGTGTAAAATTGGAAGTATCTTGGCGACGTTTCGACGAAGTCACATTCGTCATCTTCAGGCTGGTGTCTTCAGCTTCGTGCTTCTAGGAGTAATGTGTGATCGCAGCTGTTTCTTCCTTTTAACTGCCAATGGGGTTTGAACTGATTGGGTGGGAGCTTGGCTGTGTTCTGATTGGGTGGAGGTGTGTTCTGATTGGTTAAGGAGCTTGGCTGTGCTCTGATTGGATGGGGGGGTTGGCTGTGCTCTGATTGGATGGGGGAGTGTTCTGTTTGGGTGGGGGCTTTGTTGTGCTCAGGTTAGTCTGAGTTGCAGGGGGATTTGAGATGGT
>NW_015388893.1:114682-117122 GCF_001527695.2 Protobothrops mucrosquamatus
AAAATCAAGGAGTATATGAAATCCCATGCACCGCCTGCCCCACCACATACATCGGACAAACCAACAGAAGAATAAATGCACACATTGAAGAACACAAGAACTCAGTCAGAAAAGAGGAACCAACTTCTTCCCTGGTCCAACACCTTAAAGCCACAGGACATAAAATTGACTTTAAAAAGACCAGAACTATTGCCAAAACAGAACACTTTAACAACAGAATAATCAGAGAAGCCATCGAGATAGAAAAACGCCCACACAGCATGAATAAACAAGATGATACCTCCCGCCTACCAGCCATTTGGAAACCCGCCCTTATTGACAAACGAGTCCCTAACACAAAGAATGACACCAGACCCACACCTTTTTTTTTTTTTTTTTTTTTTTAGAAAAAAAGCACTGGTGGTGACCCTCCACAGCAGTCCCAGTTTCTCTTGTGGCTCCTTGGGAAAAGTAATTGCCAATACCCATTCTAAATCATGAAGTGTTTTTCAAATTTCAGACATTATGGCTAGCCTTACAACATCTGGCTATCACCTGGCAAGGTTTAAAGTTGAGCTTTTCACTTACAGAGTATGTGCTTTACCACAGAGTTAAGAACATTTTTCAACTTATCATTTTATTCTCTGACAATTTCACTAGGGCAGGGGTGTCTCAAACTCAATTTCATTGAGAGCCGCATCAGCAATAGGGTTGCCCTCAAACCAATTGCATGTGAGACTATGTGTCATATTAGTTCAGGAGTGCTTTATCTCTAAGACTTGGGCCAAACAGGTTTAACATTTCAAGTATTTCAAATAAATCTGCAAAAACAAATTTAAAACAAATAAAAAAACCATAAGCTATTTAGTTTTCTCTCTCTTGTGTCATTTTGTCTGAGCCAGATGTTTGACATCTTTTCATACCTACAAGTTCATTCATATTGGAAGTTAAGGTTAGGGTTAGAGTTAGGATATTTTCAGGGCTGCCTTTCAGTCTTTGATTGTAGGAGAAAAAAACCCAAGACACATCCACACTGAGACCCCATAGCCCAGACCAGACCAGACCAGCTTCCCCGAGAGGGCACCCAGCCACACTTACCTCCTTCTTGAGGCTGCTGCTGCTATACTCATTCTCCTTGGCCAGATTGCACATGGTGGATATAGGAATGCAGCGAGGGAGGGAATAAGACTTGCGGGCGCTGCTTCAAGGTGGCTGCTTTGCCAGGTGGGCCAAAATGGTGGCTTCCCCTCTTGGTTTGCGGGCTTCCTAGGCTGGGGGAGAGCAGAGGGGTGGTAGGGCTCCTGCTAGATGGGGCTGCTGTTGGTGCCATGGTAGAGGGGTAAGGTGAGCCAAGGTGAGCCAAGGCAAGGCCAGTGGCGGGGAAGGGGTGGTTTGGCTGTGGGGGTCCAAGGTGTGTGACTGCAGTGCAGGTGGAGTGGCTCACATCCAGCTGGCCATTGCTGCCAGCTGATGAGTGGCCGAGGAACCAATGAGCTACAGCTGATCCGGGCACCGCCAGCCCCCGCCCACTCGCTACCTCCTGTGTGCACACCCAGGGAGAATGCCTAGCCAGGCTGGGGTGAGCTGGGGCCAAGACAGCAGGGGCCAGCCCCTTGCCATCTCCAGTGTGGCCCCACAGGCCAGATCTAAACAAATTACAAGCCGGATCTGGCCCACAGGCCTTGAATTTGAAGCGTCTGCACTAGGCTATCAAAATAGGTTGCACAAATCAAAATGGCCACTAGAAGGCACCTGGGATATGGAAAAATCAAACCCTTTGCTTCTCTTGGGGGTATCTGAATTTTTGTAGCTAGATCTTGTAGTCTATGACAGGTGTCCCCATCCCCAGGTCCTTGAACTGGCACCGGTCTGTGGTATGCCAGCAACTGGGCCATGCAAACAAGTCAAACCCCATCAGCGGGATGCAGGCAGCAGGCGAAAACACTCCCTCTTTGATCCGTGGAGAAACCTCTCTCCACAGAACTGGTCCCTGGTGCCCAAAATGTTGGGGGCCACTGGTCTATGAAGTTGTTCTGATTAGTTTTGCACCTTTGATAAGCAACATGTGGGCTCATCTTTTAGATCTTCTCAGCTCCATACTCACCTCTAGCTATTCATTGCTCTTTTAAATTCACTGCAGCTCATTACCTACATCCCTAACATTTCTTTTTTCTTTGATTCTCATCCCACTATCTTGGCAAGAACCTCATCTGCTTTCACACTCTTCAGAGTTCTAAAATTCATCCACCTTGAGAATTGAACAGAATTAAATAACTGATAAATCAACCCACTCAGGAATGGGTTTCACTACAGTTTTGATTTTCTTGGTTTCAGAGAGAAGTATTTCCATTATAAATAATGCATAGCAAAATTAAAAAAAAATGTATTACATAAACATCTCACTGGGGGAAAAAAATGTGGGAATGCACAATCCAACATAAAAATAAACAATTAAAACAAA
>NW_015388893.1:118973-158437 GCF_001527695.2 Protobothrops mucrosquamatus
AGAATTAAATAACTGATAAATCAACCCACTCAGGAATGGGTTTCACTACAGTTTTGATTTTCTTGGTTTCAGAGAGAAGTATTTCCATTATAAATAATGCATAGCAAAATTAAAAAAAAATGTATTACATAAACATCTCACTGGGGGAAAAAAATGTGGGAATGCACAATCCAACATAAAAATAAACAATTAAAACAAAAGCAATCCCACAACTGAAATTTCTTGAACTGGCCAACGTAACTAAAATATATATTTACTTGATACTGACAAGACTATGAAGAGAGGATGATGTGTTGGATTTTGACAAATCATCTGCTATACAATACAATACATTTAAAAAAATAATAATAATAATTCTGTAACACCAAGCTTTAAGGGGGGAAAAAACTTCCCTGGATTTTTCCTTTGCTATATTACTGTGAACAAGATGCTGTCTGACATTTTGCTTTAAAGAGTGAAAGATGGATTAGTTCAGCCAGACATTCCATTTCCCACAAGACTCAGTTAAAGGAATTTTCCATACATAACCCCAAACAGGTATTTCAGTGTACATAAGACTCAAAGACCATGAAGATAAAGCCAATAAAATAGCAACCTTTTTCCTACAATCTGTGTTCAAGGATATAGATAAAGAGGCTGTGGTGGCCTTGTACATTACCTAGGTACTATCGTGACAACCTTTCTGTCTCACATAGACAAACATTATGTAGTTCGGTTTAGTATTGTGCATCCACCATATTGGAGGATATATCCCTCCAATATTGCTTGTGCATGTTGGATTGGGATAATCATGACACTTCTCTTGGTGCTGTCCTCTGAATCAAACCAGATATTATGAATTAATCATTTCTTGATTAACCAACTGCTTAAGTTGACCAGGAGAGACAAACACTTTCTTCTTCCAGAAACCTTTAAGAAGGCTTCCACACAGTTCTCTAGAATTTGGTGAAGATAAGGCTCTTCTGAAGAACACTTAAGTGGTTAATGAGGTTGATGCTCTCTGTGTTACAACTGTTCTTATATGATGACTCTGAAGATTTTTCACTTTAATTTATTCCCTATCTGCTACAGATACATTAATAATTGTATACCATGGATATTTTAAGAAGTACATTTTATTATGGTTGCTAACTGATAGAGTCTTAGTAGATTATGGTGTTATACGAATTGGATGGATGGAAGATAGATAGATAGATAGACAGACAGACAGACAGACAGACAGACAGACAGACAGACAGACAGACAGACAGACAGACAGACAGACAGACAGACAGACAGACAGACAGAGAAAGTTCTCCAGGATCACTTCAGTGCAAATAATATATTCTGCCAAGAAACTATAGTTCCTTCTTATAGTATCAGGAAACAGGAACAGCAGAGTGATGGGTTCTGACAATTGCTAACAGTCCATACCATCCATGAAAACAATTAATGATGTTGCTCATTCTTTTGTACCAAACTTCACTTGTGTTGTTTTGGCTTTCCAACACACTGCTTCAATCATCATTACAAACAGAAATTGATTCCTTTACTAGAAATAAAAAGAACAGTGGGATTATGTCTTTGTAGTCCAGATGTCCAATCATCCTTTTCCTTCTAATATTGCCACCTTTGTTCATAGCCCAGGTGCACACATACACCCCCCAAAAATGACAAAATGTTGCTTGAGCTACAGCAAAGCACTGTGCACAAAGACCACCCAGGAGCAATTTGGAAGATCTGTCAAAGTCCATTTAGCCTGTGAAACCATCACACATCTGCCTCCTCCCAAAAGGCAGCAGTGTATCACTGCCATGCTTCAGTCCCATACTTTGGAATTTCATGCTTGCACACTGTGACCATTTAAGAGAGGTGATTAATATGTGCAGCAGCTTCTAGCTGTAGTTCTTGCCTAACAAACTGACAAAGTGGAAAGACACCAGCCTGTGATAGTGCTTTAGGCAATAAGCAGGATATCTTAGCACTATCCCACTTGCTATGTTTAAGCCCTAAACCAATTTAAAATGAAGCAGAATCATCTCTCTTTAATAGCTACTGTATAGATAGTCAAACATATGGAAAATTCAGATAGTGCTACCAATCTCCTAATAAACACACACACACACACANAGAGAGAGAGAGAGAGAGAGAGAGAGAGAGAGAGAGAGAGAGAGAGAGAGAGACTTTTATGTAATAGGAGTGAACAGATTTCCCACTTTCTGTTCTCTTATTATTCTGTGCCTTCACTCTACCTGCCTCACAGTTTAATTTTTAGAAGGTAATGACTTGAGGAATTGGCACCTACTAGGGTTACTGCAATTTTAAGTTTGCATTTTTCTTCAGAAGTTCCTGGGGTACAATAAGCACACATGCATGCTGGTTGATTTGCTGTCCTCTAGCAAAAGGCATCTGGAGGAAAACCCCAACCATGTTTTAGCATGTGAAAACATCATGCTGTTGCCACTCTCTCAAAATAGAAGTGCACCACTGCTTTCTGTCTACTGATATACCCAGTATACTGTAGGTAGCCCTCAACTTACAACAGTTCGTTTATAGTGACCAAGGTTACAATGGCACTGAAAAAAGTGACTCATGACCATTTTTCACACTTATGACCATTGCAGCACCCCCCATGGTCATGTGATCAAAATTCAAATGTGTGGCAACTGATTTGTATTTATGATGGTTGCAGAGTCCTGGGGTCACGTGATCACCTTTTGCGACCTTCTGACAAACAAAGTCAATGGGGGAAGCCACATTCACTTAACAACCATGATACTAAAGCAGGGATAGGCAACCTTGGCTCTTTTATGACTCGTGGACTTCAATTCCCAGAATTCCTGAGCCAGCCAATTCCATGGCTCAGGAATTCTGGGAGTTGAAGTCCACGAGTCATAAAAGAGCCAAGGTTGCCTATCCTGTACTAAGGTAATAACTGCAGTGATTTACTTATCAATTGTGGCAAGAATGTTTGTAAAATGGGGCAAAATGCACTTCACAAATGTCTCACTTGGCAACAGAAGTTTTGGGCTCTGTTTTGGTCATAAGCCGAGGACTACCTATAACCACTGATATTAACGTGTGGATTTTATTTTATTTTATTTATTTATTATTTGGATTTATATCCCGCCCTTCTCCTCGTAGGACTCAGGGCGGCTGACAATCAATTAAAATACATAAATAACAATACAAATTTAAAATTAATTAAAAGAGATATTTAAATATTGTCAAATTTAAAATATAATTAAAACCCCTCTAAAAATTACCCTAGGCCAGTCCTGCAAGCTGGAATAACNCTCTGTCCCCCTGCCAATACAGACTGCGTACGGTCGGTGAGGAAGGAGGAGAACCACCGCATCACAGTGCCTCCCACTCCCAACCCACCCAACCGCCGCAGCATGATACTGTGGTCCACAGTATCAAAAGCCGCTGAGAGGTCCAAAAGAACAAGGACAGAGGAATAACCCCCCTTTGGTAATATATTTTATTGATTTTTTAAAAAAACATAAATCACTTAATAATTGGTGAACAGCGTGTTGTCTGGGTTTACATTTGTAAAGCAATCACCGACAATTGATTTCTATAATCCATAATCCACATAATGGTTTTAGTTGATTTCCTCTTTTCTCAAAACATTCTCTTTTGCAAACATTGAGTTAATACAATTCTTATTGTTTTGAAACATAACAATTAAATATGTATTTTTCCCAATATTCCTAATAATAATAATCACATCAATATAATATTTCTTTTCTACCCAATCATTCTGGTTGCCTTATCATAGATCCTGTTACAGTCCTTATTTTAATTTGTTTCTCCCACCGAGTTCTAGGTATTCTTACAGGTTAAGATTTTTTCAAAAATTACTTACATTTAAAAATTTAACTCTATTTTTTCCATATGAACCATCTCACACTTTTACATTTCTTAAGGAATAGAAAAAAAACAATGAAAAAAAAGAAAGGAGAGTAAGAGTAAAGAAACATAAAAAATAACATACTACTTAAAATATATATCCCTCCTCAGCTAATATATATTTGTTTCCAAAATTTCTTATTCTTTTTAACCATAATTAAAATATGTTTAATCTTTAAATATTCCATTTAATACATCTAGTCATCTATCCTTTAACTCTTATTCAAAACATTTTTATCCATTATAATTTTCTTAAATTCAATCACATTTACATATTTAAAACATTTCCTTTATCTAAGTCATTTCAACTTTTTTATGTTACTCATATCAAGAAAGAGAATAAAAAAGGGAAAAAAGCATACTATATTATTTAGGGGATTCATCCCTCTAAGAATAACATATATATTCCAAATCTTTTCTATTTCTTTAACCATATTCAAACAAATGTTTCTTTTTTAAGTATTTTCTCTGGTAAGTCCCATCATCTATTTTCTTGGTTTCCACTTTAGTCTTTTTCCTTTGCCCAGTATCTTTCTTAATCAATGTATTTTGTTGACTCAAAAGGTTTTTCTGTATGTTCATAAATGTTACTGTAGATATAAAAAGTAAATCAGGTGAAGTGTCTTTGTATGAAGCTTCTGCCTTTCCATGTTTGTTGAAAATCTTTTTCTTTTTCTTTCTCTCCAATGATCCTGAGATCTCTACAGTCCATTTTATCCAATCTGTTTTCTTGTCCTCAGATTTATTTTGTAGTCTTAAGGGATAAGTTGTTTTTTTCCAATTCTTGTGATTTTTTTTTCCCACTAGGACTGAATCATATTTCCTTGTTTTGTTAAGTTCCCTCTTTAAGTCTCTATTCTCAATTCTATATCCATTTATCTGTTTTATCTGCTCCTTCTCTGTTGTTGTTTTCTGGGAATTTTTTTGTTGTAGAGTTAACTTGGAAATAGATTGATTTATATTTTCAAAGTTATTTTGGATTTCTTTGTGGTTTAAAGTCATTGTTGTTTGAATTAGTTGCAGTATACTATATATCTGCTCCTGTGAAATATTTATGTTTTCTTGATATGTTCTTTCTACATGTCTCTGATCCATGATGGCCAAGAATTTGAATTTTTGTCTTCCTTTCTTTTCTCTGTAAATAGCTTTAGAGTCCCAATTAAATAGACATTTGTAATCCAAATAGTTCAAAAAAGATTTTTTTTCCCCTGAAATTTATAATTCTCTCTTTGTCTACAGCCCAGATTATTGTCTTTTTTGTCACAGCTGTTCTAATCTTTTTTGTTAGGTTAGAAGGTTTTCCCCAAGTCAAACACCCTTCACCTCTCTGGGGCGACTTAGACCATTTAGGGTCCCCTGGAAGGGCAAAATTAGCCACGGGGGTGCAGAGACTCTGCAAGCCCACGACTGGTGGCTACCGCGCAAAACCGGAAGTCTGGATAGGTACTTTTAATGCAGAGGAAGATTGTAGTATATTGCACATGTTGGACAATTTGAATAGAGCGCAAAGATCATCATTGTACAAGTGGAGGATTGTCAAGTTCCACTCCAGAGCCATAGGAAGGCCAATTCCGGATACAAAAATGAGGGAACAATTGGGACCAGGATCATTTTATATGCCAATCCATAGCAAATTGCAGCACTGTCAGCTTTATGAAGTAGACCAGGCATGAAACACGACCAGATGTGCTACTTCTACTTTAACCTAAAGCAACAGTAATAGAAACATGTCTGAAAGTACAATTCTCCTGCCATCTCATTTACAGTCTGAGAAACCAGTAGGGATTTTTTTCTGAGCCATTTGCTTTGCCCACTCTTTAGCTGCAGGCTATGCTGTCTCTTACCTCAGTGGCTTTCAACCTTTTCTTCACTATGGACCCCCTTTAAATACCTTTTGTGGTCATGGACCATGGCCATGGACCACTGAGACTTAACTCAAGATTTAAATCATAAAATTTCTTCATCCCTTTTGCTTATCCCCTGTGATGACATCATGCCCCCCAGGGGTCTGGAGATCACAGGTTCAGAACCACTGTCATACTTGATTGTTCCCTAGACAGCATTTCTTGACCCATTCTCCCAAGGTCTTTCATACTTTCCATTACAAAGCAAGTAAGTGACGTTGATCAATTTAAAAGCCAAGCAAGCAAGGAAGTAAGTAAGGTCAGACTCGATTATACTTGGAAGGGAGACTACTAAAACATCCCAGAACTGTAGACTAGACTAAGAGATTGAAAAGGCATTTTGGATAAGGCAGGAGAAAATAATTTCTCCTATAATGGCAAGAGAACCATATCTGTCTCTCTTGATTGAGGTTCCCCCTAGGATGCAGATAGCTCCCACCCTGATAATATTCTGAAAAGTCTTACAGACTTGACTATTTACCCAGTTCTTGTGATTGGATGGGTAGGATTTCTTTGATTGTGATGATTTATATTTACCTTGGTGTTGGATTGACATGTTATGATTATTCCGTAGTTATTTTTTTCTATTTTCTTTTGATTAAATGTTCTATATTATGCTCCCTTTATGTTATTTATTATTGTGAGTCATCTGGAGTGGGTTGAAGTCAGATGACATCCAAACTGAATAAATAAATATCAAATAAAAACAATGTGGACAATGTGCCAACTATTCAAGTTCAACTTTCCTTGCCAGGGTGCTTAGCTTTCCTCGTTTCCTGACTTCAATTCATCTGCATTGTAAAGTATCTATTATGATCTGGAACAGGAAGGAAGTAAAACATCTTTGGTTAACATGAGCAGAGGCCATTTTAATATATGCTTATTTCAAGGACTCACATTGTTTCATAGGTACAAACAATTTGGAATTGATTCTCCTTTATGTTCCTTTGGGAGAAGCAGAGGTAATACTAGGGCTATAACTCTTTATCTCATTCTGCTTATAGGGTACAAATACCTCACACAGAGTGTCTTGGATTGTTGAGATATGAATCCAGCAATACCCCTTGTGAGACATAAGCAAAGCGGGGAAAGGATGCCGAGTAATTAAGTAACAAAACATCCTATTAAAAGGATAATGTTCTTGATATTGCTTGAATACAGAATATGGCCTTAGCCTTAGTCAGGAAATGCTAGCAGATATTCCTAGCATTTGAAGTAAAAATATACATTATTAAGAACTGGTGAAGATAGAAATGCTTCTCTTTCCATTTAAAATACATCCTGAAGACAGGAAGCACAAAAGACCAAAAGTTCCCTATTCTCTGAACACAGATACTAATTTAACCAACTGTCTATCAGATGGGAAACAGGCATAGGGATGATGTGTGAAAATTTTTCTTCTTATGTATCTTTTGACCTCAGCTCTAGGGACTGGTCTTAAACTCAGAGATGCCAAGCTATAAACATTACAAAGGGAGCTTTCATCAATCCTTTCAGAGATTCTGTCATTCCAGAATATTGTGTGTTGCAGAACATAGTGGTCCAGCACACAATGATGGGGTGGAGAATATGTGAAATTGTTCAACACTGAAACAATTTCTTAGAGATGCAAAGGGCCACCAACTCTTTTCAAAAGTTGAATCTTTATCTTGGCCAAAGTATGGCAAACATTTCCAAAACTCTTTTTTGAATCAAGCTCAAAAACAGCGACAAAAAAATCTGCTTCAATTAAGCTTTTTGTCTGTGGATAAATTGATATAATTTATGGCTACAAATACACTTTACTTACCTAGCAATCAAGATTGTTACTCAGTGTTTGATTTATTATCCGGAATGACTGTTGTTTAATATCAACATCTGCAGGGGCTAATTTACTCTTCAAAAGAATGAGCAGTGCTATTGTTATAAATAAACCTCGAGTGCAAAGCAGCAATAAAACAGTTTTCACCATGTGGTTTTCATTCACAGGGAATGTGTGGATATGTACCTTTTCCTAGAATAGTCTGAATGTTAAATATTCCAGTGAGCTTGACAATAAATAAAAATGTAATATCTTGAGAGGTCCTTGTTGCTCTCTGAGCTTGGTTGTTTTCCTGCAGACATTTCATTATCCAAGCTAGGTAATGCACAAAAACAAACAAACAAACAAACCAAACAAACAAACCCAACAACAATGGTCAAGATTGGATTCTCAAAGCTAGTTCTGAAACAATTCAACTGATATGTCTTTGAAAGAGATGATTAAAAATAAATGCTTCCAGGTTCTCAGGCTAGAGATTGCTAGCTACAGGAATTCAAAAAGATAAGTGAAGGAAAATTTGGGTAAACAGTAAGTAAGAGAAGCAAATTAAATTTGAACTTAAAAATATTTGCGTAAATTAGAGCTGTAAATATCTGTGATCACTTGGGTGATGAGGTGGAGTCACAAACAATAAAACAATAATACAAGCAGAAAATCTGCTGCCAACTTCAAACCTAAGGCTGTCTAACCTTGCAGTTTCTTCAATTAAACCATTGTTTTTTCCAAGTTGGCAACTTTAAGATTTGTGGACATCAGTTTCTAGAATTGCCATACTGGCTGATGAATTCTGGGACTTGAGGTCCATGTCTTAAAATTGTCATATGAAAAAATACTGAGGGGAGTAAAATTAAGTGAGTTCTGTATGAAACAGAAGAGTGGCTACTCTAGGAACAGAGTGAGACTGGATACACAGAATTCATTTCTAAATATTTAGATATTTAGAAGGGCTTCTATGAGACTTTATTCAAAAGACCCTAACCTTATAATACCTATAATACAAATAAGTCAGCTTCATAATGAGAACTATAATGACAACCTCATTAACATAGCCAACAAGCATATTTCACAGTTCAATCCCTAAATGTCTTCTTAAAAACCCAGGTTTTTACTAATTTTCTAAATACAATGGGGATGGTAATCCTATTTCCACAGGGACTTTACAAGTCTACACCACCATCCCTCCCACAGGTGGGGGCCTCTTAGCCTGGTTTCTCTACCAGCAGACCTTAAGAGGGCAGATTTTAGTTGGAGCAAGTGGTCCCATAAATATCCAGCTCCCAAGCCATAGAGGACTTTGTATGTTATTACAAGTACCTGGAATTGCACTCAGAAACAAACTAGCAGTCACTGCTGTCTCTGAAATGTTGTTGTTACATAACTGTATCAGAAGGTTCCTATGAATAGTTGTATTTTGCACCAAATGAAGTTTCCAAGTTTAGTCCCATATATACAACATTACAATAGCCCAAGCTTTTTTTTTTTTTTTTGGTCTCCTATCAAGTATAAGCTCCATTACATCTCTTTTAAATCATAAACTTTACTCCACCTTCCTTAAGTAAGGAATGTATAAAGCCAGTGAATGAATAAAGCCAGTGAAGAAAGTGGAGAGTGAAATGTCTGGTTATGTTTTAGAATAAAAGAATAATAACTTTATTGTCACTTTGAATACGCTAATCAGCGTACATTAAAATGAAATGTCATTGCATTCAGCTCTCAAAGGGTCACCACCTCCGATGTACACTACAAAAATATGTCAAAAATAAATAAATACAGAATTATGCATATACCCACATATATTATATGACACATGTTGCAATTGGTATTTAACAGAGATGTGTTCTAACTTTGAATAGGGCAATTACTTGTTGAAGGTGGGATGAACATGTCTACATTTTCCCATTCCTGGTTGAAAATATGTGTAAAATTGTTCCTGTGATATATAGTTTGGGTGCTGAAAATGCTGCTGAAAAACAAGATGTTCCCACAAGAAATGGAATCACCATCTTGGTTTTTTTTTTTTATTCTTGTAGAGATGTCTCCGAGTACAGTAATAAATAGGCAGGAAATCCAATAAGATTCACCATCTTTATCTCTCCAATAAGAGAGTTTTTTTAATAGATGGTGTTCTTTCTGTGGGATTTGTGTGTGCATAACTTCCAGTTTAGCTTATAATTATACCTATCACAATGACAATCTCTCTTCTGAACAAATTACAACCAATTGTTCTATATATTCCTTCTTTTGTTATATAATTTTCTATTGCTATCTTTCTTCTTCCTCCCATCCTTTCACAACACATACAGTACTTATCTATCATGTCAATATTTTAAATTGTTTCATCGGTTATAATTGCTTAATATCATACAGAATAGAATCCTGGCACACTGCAGTAGACTATAACTTAAAATCTATCATTGTGTGTATGGGTGTCTGCCCTTGTTTTGCCTTTTAGTAATAATGCTTAGATTAGCAATAGCACTTAGATTTATATACCGCTTCCTAGTTCTTTTACAGCCCTCTCTAAGAAGTGTACAGAGTCAGCATATGCCCGCAACAATCTGGGTCCTCATTTTGCTGACCCTGGAAGGATGGAGGGCTGAGTCAACCTTGAGTCATTCAGAATTGAACTCCTGGCAGTGAGAGGGAGTTAGCCTGAAATACTGCATTCTAACCTCTGCACCACCATGGCTCATTTTGTCCTTCAAAACAATATTCCTCTCCCCTCTAATACCATTTTGGCCATATTTATACTGCTGGTGCACTCTGTCTCTCAATATATTAGGTAGTGTCACCAAAGAGATTGAAGAAAGCAGCAGGGCTCCGTCAAACTGTGCTTCCAAAGGATTATTGGGAGCTTTGCAGAAGTTGCCGGAGCAAGCGTGAATCCGGTCAAAAGATACTGCTCAAGCTGTGCCATAAACTCTGTCCTTTGCTTGTGGAAAGCAATTGATGGATACTTCAGTAAATTGGAATTAGGATGTAACTCCAAAATCTCAACACTTCTTTGACATATGGGCATTTTATCTATCATGTACCATTTTTCTGCAAATGTTTTATTCTGATAAGGATGCCGAGGAATGTTAACAAGGGGCAGAGCAAATGTTTTTTTCAGTTCTTTGCAGCTAATTATTATCTACAGACTAGATACAAAGCTGTGCTAAATGCAAAGCCACAGCTAGGCTCTATTTGTTTCCAAGTAGCTCCTTTTAAATGAGCTTGATCACACACATGCACATTATGAAGTGAATAGACTAGAATCAAAGTAATTCACCCTATATTAGTGGAAATGCTGAGCCCTGCCTCTTGTGAATTGAATTATACTTTATACTTTATCACTATTTATAATTCATTTAGAACCCTCGTTCACATTGCTTCAAACACCTCTGAGGTGTTTATATTATAGACAGATAAAAATGCATAGATCTATGATGCTGAACAATAAATCACTTTTAAATCTCTTGCTTGCCAGGATGGACTTTTCTGACCTTGGGAAAAGCTATAATCTAGTCTCTTTATAAGAATCAGGATGTGGCTTTGATAACTAGATGTTAAATCCTAGATGGTCCGGGCCAATGTTTAATCTTCTTAGTATGGCAAGACAAATCCCATTCTTCATCTATACCTTACATTTTTCAATTTTCTTGCCATTTTATACTCTTAAACAGAGATATAAGAGCTTGGACATAAATGCCAACTAAGAAACAGGTTGTGTTATTGTGTGTGTGTGTGTGTTTTAAAAAATATGCTCTATCCATCTTAACACTGATACAAAATATAGTGTAAAATCAGCATCGGTATAAATGGTGGAAAGTTGGAATACAGGATACGTCTGCCTCATCACATAAACATACAAAATCATTAGCAAAAATGTTATTATAACACATTTTTCTTCTAACAAGCATTTTTGTCTTACAGAAAATAATTGTTTCAGAGATACAGTTAATGATGTAAAAGTCAGGATTTTTTTTAATTTCCTTAGATAAATGATATTCATATAAGGATTTAATTCTAAAAATAATGGATACAGTTCATCAAGATCACTCCCACATTTCTTGGAGAGAATATATCTATATTTTCAAAAGAGAATATAATTGGTCCCATTATGGTCAACAGCTCTTAAATCTCTCATTGAGGTTAAGAGATTAACTGCATTTTTACTTTTAATAAGCATGTAGGCAACAAATATGAATAGTAGGTACTGGGAGAAATAGACCAATAATTTCAGGATCACAGCAGGAGAGATTGACTTATTGTGCTTTGGTAAATAATGTTAATTTGAAGCTGTTATCTGCATTGGGGAAAAATGCTTTACTGATGTTGAAACTTCAAACAGTACAATAACATTTAATGGTTAAAAGACGAACTTGTTATATTGTGAGGGTTCTTTGCTCTCCAAGGACTGGACCCAATATAGCATAGTAAATCTGCACACAATACTTTATTACAACATGACTCCCCCAACAACAGGCTGTTTCTCTTGGTCAACTCCACCTTTCTAGGACTTTGCAAGATGATGTTGCCACATGCAGTAATTATGCCTTGAATATCAAGTCAGTTTGCTAATTCTCTAGACTAAAAGTAACATAAAACCTTTGGCTTTTTCCAAAAGTTCTTACATTAGTTAGGATGAGCTGCTGTTTCAGTGTGGGTGCTCCTTTCCTACTGAGCTCCTAGCTAAGCTCCAAGCTCCAGGCAAGATGTCCAACAGGATAGCCTATCTTGTAGCCCTAGCAATTGAATGAAAGTCCTCTTACCTGCTTGTAATAGCTGCCAATCTCCAATCATCTTCTCCCCTTCTCTTTCTGTAGGTCATTTGCTTCCACTTATCCCGCAACACACATCTCTCTTCTCATTCTGTTTTAGCATTTGCTTCTGTAAGCTCAAAAAACTGGGTGGGGTAAGGCTGCCTCTGGTCAGCACAACCTTGAAAACACAAAGTTGTGGCCATGAATGGATGAATGCCAAAGGGATGGAGTGGGAGAGCTTGTCTGCATGACTGCAGCTATTTTTGAAAAGAGCAGACAGCAACCCCAACTTTATAAAGCAAATACTAAAGATCTGGTGCTAAATTAGATCTTTATTGGCCAATCTATATCCAGGCCAGTTATGGCCATTTTATGGCCATATTACATGAATGCATCTGGGAATGTCCTTAGAACATTCCATACTACTGTCAGTTTTAAAGCATTGTATTATATGCTTCTTCTGCTGAAACTTATTTATACAGTCATACAATATTAATGAAGAAAGTTGTTCATTCAAAACAAGAGAATCAGTCTATTTCAAGGAAAAAATCTTAGTCTAGGGCCTGTTCTGCTCTGTGAATTTGGTTGGATGCAGTCCAAAATAAGGTATTATTTGTTTGTTTTCTTGTTTGTTCGTTTCACTTGACTTACATGCTACCTGACTTCAATTGATTGTGGGTGACTCAAAACATTACAACAAAATAACAAGTATACAATCCAAATAAAGCATACAACAGTAAGTGAGAAAGTGAATCTGGTCAGGAACAGCAGACATCATAATCCCAGCAAGATGCTCTAATCACCCTAGTTCAGAACCTGGGAGAAGAGACAGGTCTTTAAGGCTCTCCAGAATGCCATCAAGGTAGAAGCAACCTGGATCTCAGGGGGAATTGTATTCCAGAAATCAAAAGCCGCAACACAGTAGGCACACTTTCAAGACCCCAATAGATGGCTGTACTTAATTAAAGAAATATGGAGCATGCAAACCTTATTAGATTGGGTCAACCAGGATGAAACCATAAGAGAAACTATCTCCCAAATAATCCTATGTCCTGTAAAGCTTTATATGTTATAACCAGCATTTTTAATTCAACCTAGAAGGAAACTGTCAGCCAATGTGGCTTGTGAAACAGGATTGTCACACAAGCATACTGAGGTGTGCCCATCACTATTCATGCCACTGCATTCTGGACCAGTTTCAGATTCTTAGTGATCTTCAAGGGCAGCCCCACATAAAGCTCATTGTAGTAATCCAGGTGACTATGGAATGAGTGACTGTCTAAAGGGCCTTCCAATCTAGGAGAGGATACAACTGAAATACCAGATGAGACTATGCAATGTTCTTTCTGGTGCCATCTGCTCATTGAACAGGGAACTCTGAGGCCAGGAAAGTGACTAAATTCTGTGCCATTCTTGAATAATGAAGTGCTACCTCATCTATGATTAAAGATAGATTGACCCCAGATCTAGGTGGGTCTAACATCCATACACTCGGTATTGGTATAATCTGGAAACAATTTCTCCCAATCCAGACCTGCGCAACATCTAGGCATTGAGAGAGAAACTCAGCAGCTTTATTTGGCTGTCCTAGGGTTGTAAATAATAATTAGGTATCATCAGCATGCTGATGATATTCAACTTCAAACTGGCAAACAATCTCACCTAGAAGTTTCATGTAAATTTTGAGTAAAAGAGGAGAGAGAGTCAAATCCTATGCTAACCCACAAAGGAATACCTGAGAAGTGACCTCCCTCTCTTCCCCAACCAACCTTGACTGAAATTGGCCCAAAAAGAAGACACAGAACCATAATAAAATGATGCCTCCTACTCCCAACCCCAGGAACCAGCCCATAAAGATAACACGGTCAATAGTATCCAAAGCTGCTGAGAGATCAAAAAGCACAAGGATGAATACACTACCTCCCTTCATAACATCTATAAGCATGACCCATATACACTTTATAATGAATCCTGACCTGAAACCCAACTGAAACAGGTCTAGTTAATATTGATAGCAAAGGTGTCTATCACCACAGAGGTCAACAGGGGTTATCTATTGATTTTAGATAATTTTGATAAAGCACTGTGCATAGCATTACGATGTGATAATATCAGATAATTTCATAGCTGTTGCCAAGGGGAAGAAAACATAGGAAAGATTTTGTTTCTTTTTACAACCTGCAATCCCTTAATTTGGGGTAGAGTCAAGTGACTGGAGGGAGCTGAACATTTACTAGCTAGATGCCCTTCCTGATGCCTAGGCGGGGTTCATAGCAGATATTTTCTCTTCGCATCCTGAGAACAAAACATCTGCCATTATCTAGGACTGAACTCTCAACCTTCCAAATGGGAAGCAAGCATCTTCACCATTAGGCCATCACACTGCTTCCTGTAGGAAAGAAAGAAATCATTATATTTATTATAGATATGTGTTATAAATCAAAATTGACTCTGAATTGGAGTGTTTGGGGAGAGGTTAAATATAACAATTTATTTCACATAGGAAAAAATACATTGTTATATTTAAATAAAAACAAAAGCATGGGCATCCAGATCAGTTTTGATTTATAATTGTCTTGACTCTAATTTGCATTTCTCAACTTGCTTTTTAGACTCATAGAATGAGCAGAAACCACAGAGTTCATCTAGTCCAAATACCTGCTAAACTTAAGACATGCTAAATCAGGGGGGCCCAACCCCCGGTCCATGGACCAGTACTGGGCCACAGCATGCCAGCAACTGGTCCACACAAACAAGCAAAGCCCCATCTATGGGATGCAGGCAACACACAAAGCCACGCATCCTCCGGTCCATGGAAAAACCTCTCTCCACAGAACTGGTGCCTGGTGCCCAAAAGGTTGGGGACCTCTGTGCTAAATCATCTCTGATAGATGACCATCCAGGCTTAAAGTGCTCTAAGCATCATTTGATTTTGGCATCTACAGGGTATGCCTTGTAGGTAATCTGAAAGCACCATCAAGATAACTTGCCCATACTGATGCCTTGTGAACTTGCTTTGCTTTTGTTCTGGCAGATATGAAAAATAATGGCTCAGTGAGTGCAAATGATAAGGATATTTAAAGATGATTGATTCATTTGAAATATTAACTTTGAATTCCAATTAATGTTCCTGTTCAGCAGTCTCGTAGATGTGAAGTAACTTGCAACAAGAAATTGCTGATGGGTCCTGCCCAAGAAAACAAAAGAGATATGGGATTCTTAGTTATGATTTAAGACTTTTCCCCAAGACAGAAACAATTCTGTTTTGACATAAGGAATAATGATAGAGACTTTTTGAATAGATTCACACAATGTATTTTGACCAAGATAGCTCTTTATCAGGATAATACTGTATCTGAGATTTTAGATGTATGTAAAATATTTAGAATCTTGAAGAAAGGGTTGTACATTCAATTTTTGAATTAATTGCTCATGTAAAAACAAGCATTGCACAAAATGCATAGGATTATTTTTTTTTTGCTGATTTTTAAAATAAATCTTTAACACATTCAGTTTTTTTATAATACCTTTTTTTTAATTTCAGATGAATGCTATCTCTTTGCGACCTGAAGTACAGCACTTTGAGACTGATCATTCATTTCCTCTTATTTTAGACTGAGGCATCTGCTCAACTGCTGGAAGAATTGTAGAAGTTAACTTCTGACCTAGCTAGTCCTTTTGATTTCTGTAGAATTCCCTCTAAAGGAAAAAAAAAAACACGAGAAACAATTAGATCTTCCAACTCCTCCAGATTTTGTCAGAAGAATTGAAAAATAAGAGGGAAGCCCCCTATAGTACTTTAAGAATGTGAACATACTCTTTAATTATGGGCAGAAGAACAAGTTGCAATTTAATACTTGGTAACATGATGCATGTTATTCACAATCAGATGTCATATTCCTTGTTCTAAAATAATTTGTCAGATAAGAAATTAATTAAGTGGCTTCCTTTTACTGAAATTTCTTATTCAGTGTCAAAGCTTTCTGTGTAGCATGCATGAACGTCTAAAAAGGAAAAGAAACTCCATGGATGCTGCTGCATTGCTAGAAGATGTCTGCAAGAAATGATTTGACATATAACAAAATATGTTTTGAATGATCTCTCCAAGTCAAGATTACCAACCATGGTTTGATGCTATCTCACTGCTGGAATTTGGAAAATGCTTCAAAATACATTTGGATGTTTCAAACATTTTAATTGTTAAGTTACGGAGAAAAAACAGGAAAGAATGCAACAGGGAAAGGGGAGGGGCAAATGTTCAAGATAAGCAAATCCATCTTCCCTATTCACTTTGCCTGTTGGATATCAGTTGGGAAGGTTGCAAATGGTAATCATGTGACACCCCTCTGGAGGCTACAACTATCAAAAGTACCTGCTGGTTTCTAAGTGCCCAAATCACAATCATGTGACCACATAGATACGGTTGTGGTGGAATCTGATGCTGGAACGCAGGAGGGAGGGTGTCTTTCCCTGGGAGCTAAAAGGCAGATGGACAATGAGTCCTTGGTTTGCTCAAAGAGACCCAGAACAGATCCTCCCTAAAATCTTAACAGGATTTATCTCGTGGATATATAGAGTGTGCTTTAGTCTGGCAAGATTCCTGTCTATAGGTGAACAGCAATAAAGAAACTACTCTGAGCAATTAATAGTGTCATTCTTAGTTCCTTGTGCCTGACAGCTGTGATGGTCAGGAATGTGAGGACCGGTCACCAGTCACTTTTTTCAGTGCCATTGTAACTTTGAGCAGTTGTTAGTCAAGGACTACCTGTAGTACATTGACCCTTTGGATAATCCCATCAACCCTTAGTGAATTGACCACTTTGGAGGATCCTGCTGCAGCATATTTAATTTGACTATTTGGCAATTAATTTTCCCAGTGAACCACCTGAAAAACTGGGACTGTTGTGGGGGCCATCATCCTACCCTCTGCCATGACACCACACTCCTACTACTGATACCCTGCCCCCCACTGTTGACATCCTGTTTCCACCATTGTGGTCCCCTGCCAATTTTGATGCTGCCACACCAATGTAGCCTTTACAGTTCCCCACCCCTGACCCCACTGCCCCCTGCTGCCACACCACCATCACCATGAGCTGGACAGGGACAATCCATGGGTCAGATGTGGCCAGTGGCCCCTAAAATTCCCAGGTCTTATTTAGTGGCTATTTACTTTGTTTTATGGTGTAGGTTTCAATTGTAGTTTTTCTTTATAGATAATGATATCTAAGTGTTTGTAAGTAGCCTCCCATTTGGAACATAGTCACTAAGTTGTTGAGCCTGGTAAATCCATTTTACCTGTTTGAAGCAAACCAAGCTTTTTGGTAGTGAACCATATCCTTTTTAAGCATCCATCCTGCTAAACACCACAATTGGCCATATGCATATAATAGAGATAGCTTTGTCCAAAAATATAACAATCACACTATATCAATCAATATAACATTTATGTTTTGTCATCAGGTATGCTTTTCCTTTGTTTGAAATGACCTTTCAATTTACGTTTATAAAAATGAATATTTAAAAAAATTACCCTGCCTGAAACTGTTTGTCTGACATTAGTCCTGTAACTGTTTTGCTCTTACTTGCTTTAGGTCTAAACTCTTATGGTTACCTTGCTCCAGACACTTATTTAATTATAATGGTGTGCATGCCTTGTTAAATAAAATCTTGCATCAATCATCATAATTGGGTGAGAGCAGGATTTATATTGCTGACATTTATGTGTGCATCTGCACACCTATACATACAGGGAAATATTATCTTATTACTCTCTGTATTTTATTCCTTTTTAAAAAAATTTTTTTTTAAAGGAAACAGTAAAGGAAATATTTTATATTTTTATATTTTATTCCTTAAAAAGATCACATGTGTACTTTGAATTCATAGTTTGGAGAAATATCTGTTGAAAAATCATTTTCCTCAAAAATTTCTCCTAGGGAAATAGATATCATTCATACCCAATATGGCCTACATATAGAAGATTCAGAAAACAACATACATGACATGACTGGGGCTTTAATCATTGGTCACTGAATACTTTGAACTTAATAAATGCCCTCATAATTACCACATTACAATTATATATATATATAGGTGTGTCATTGTCATGGTTGACTCACTAGGTAGCCTGCTTGCAACCAAAGAAAAAATAATGGGAGGAGGGGAGGAAAACAGTGGTAGGATTCAAATATGTGAATAACCGGTTCTCTGTATGTGGATGCTGCTTCCGGAAGTCCATTCTGGGCCTGGGCAACAAATACTAGCTACCAGTTCTGCTGAACTGGTGCGAACTGTCTGAATCCCACCACTGGAGAAAAGGCATTGGAATGTGAGGGTGGTTTGGGAGGGAAACTCTGGAATGCAAGTGTGCCATCTGGAAGCCTGAGACAGTTCCATCCCAAGGTCACCAACTCTGACAATGTTCAAGGCAAACAGATTGTTGTCAAAGCAACCCAGGTACAACTGACTAGTGGACAAAGGACAATGGGTGGACCGGCATGGGGGGGGGAAAGGGGAATTTAACTTATGCTTTCACATGCAAAATGTTAGAACTGGATTTTCCACTTCTGTACCCACATGGCTTTTCACTCTTGGAGAAAAAAAAAATGTCTCAGGAGTTTCTTTTGCTGGCTAGCATATTGACCAGGGGTCTTCAAACTTGGTTGCTTTAAGACTTGTGGACTTCAATTCTCAGAATTCCTCAGACAGCCATGCTGGCTGAGGAATTCTGGGAGTTGAAATTCACAAGTCTTAAAGCGGCCATGTTTGGAGACCCCTGATATTGACAGTCATGTTGTTTGCAAAAAAGTCAGGGAAATGGCTGTTGCCAAGTGAGGGAGGGCCCAAGGAGAACACAAGGATGTGATGGAGGTGCAACAAGGGTCAGGGAGGGTGTACAAGGGTGTGGGGCAGCGTACAAGAGTGTAAAGAAGGTGTGGACAGGGTTGGGAGGCTGTGAGAGGGTGCATGGTGGTACAAGGGAGATATGAAGGCTGCACAAGGTTGCACAAGGGTATGTGAGAGGCCTATTGAGAGTTGTGGAAGGTAGGAAAGGTGCCCAGAATTGTGAAGGAAGAGCAGCAAGGGATGGGAAAGATGAATGAGGGTGAAAAAGAGGTGTGCGAGGGCCACAGAGGATAAGAAAGGGTGCACAGGGATGTGAGGAAGGTATTGCACGGCTTAGGAAGAACATGTGGGGCTACGCAAATGGCTGTGATATTTCTTTACACAGAGATTTGGGACATTAGGCCTGTGGAGCCCTTCCCCACCAGTAAATAAAAATAAAGATTTAAAATTGCAAACATGTCATGAGACCGGCCAATATGGTTCAGGGATGTGTGCAGCCAATCACATGTGGATGCTGAGATCTTGCATAAAAATGGTGAAACTCTGCGAGATTTCATGTGAGAATATTGATTTCAAGTTTCTCTGAGAGTGTTTCAGAAAATCAACAAAACAATCCACTTAAACTATTTACAGTTTTAGAAGCATATGTAATGGGTTACCTTTTCAACTGTGGCAATTATCCCACCTGTATTTCTTATGTGAATGCAAAAAATGAAGATTATAAAAACTACTGGTAAAATTCACTGTTGATTTTTTAAGTGGAATATTTTTTTTAGAATCTTGTCTTTCAGAAGCAAGTTTGCAGTTATATTCTAGAAACAAACAAATCTGTTGAAGGACATAGGATCTCAGATGACTAAAGGAGCCCATGTACATAAAATAGCCTACAGGGCTTTCATAGTTTATACTTCAGGGCAGTAAAGACTAAACAAATTCTGGAGACAATATATTTATTATTTATAAATCTGCACTTTAAAAATATTATTTACGAATAAGCACACAAACTGAATGTTGTCATTATGAATTTAATCTACTTAGACCTATTCTATTCTGTTCTGTTCTGTTCTGTTCTGTTCTATTCTATTCTATTCTATTGGAATGGAATGGAATGGAATGGAATGGAATGGAATGTAGGAATAGAATAGAATAGAATAGAATAGAATAGAATAGAATAGAATATTGCATTCTGTGAACAAGTCTTGGAATATAACCTTTGAGTTCCACTCCAGCATGGATTTGAGAAAGGAAATGGAATCTTTCACTTCTATTACCAGATACCTGTAGTTTATATCATGCCTACACTGTTTTAAATACTGAAAACCAGCCCTTGTTTTCAACAAAACCTAGGGAAGGTGAATTACATTTTGTCTACATGATGGCAAATTGTGGAGTTATGCATCAAATGTGTTGAAGTTTCAAAAAAAAAAAGACAAATGCATTAACTGGAGCATATTGATCATATCACGGGAAGCAATTATTCTAATCTGGTTTATTCAGGCTCCATTCATAAGTTCAGTCCAGTTCAGGGCAAAAGAAAAAAGTAGTGACAAATTGGAATGAGTTCAGAAGAGGGTTACCAAGTAGGTTAAGGGTCAAGCAAGAAAAAGTTAAAGGACCTGAGTAGATATGTTTGGTCTGAGGAAAAATATGGTGGCAATCTTCAAATATCTGAAGGGCTGTCATACAAGACTAGGGGGACAGGACCAGAATTAGGGCCTTAAACCTACATGGAGAAAGATTTGGACTGAATATTGTAAGTTGTGTGTTGGGTGATTAAATAAATTGATTAAATAAGTAAGGAAATATCAAAGGAAATCTTCTGACTGAACAAGCTGTCAGCCAGTGGAGCAAGCTGGTCCATAATGTGAAGAGTTTGCCTTTAGTTTCAAAGAGAGACTGGATAGTCCTCTGTCAGATATTGTGATTGAAGAAGAAGCTTTACTATAGTCAATGAGCAATTCATAAAACACTCTGCATGCATAAAACTGATATTGATTAACCAATTAAGTAAACAGATCAATCAAACTGCTGTGCATCTTACACATCACCATGACAAACTTTTACCACACCTAAGGATATGGAATCATTTGGATCTGAAAATGAAACTGCTCAGACTGACCAGGATATTTAAGATATGTTTTGGTGCTTCTTGGATTGAGCAGAAAGCTGGACTAGATGACCTTTAAAGTCCCTTTGAACACTCTGATTCTGTAACCTCTTTCTCAAGAACAGAAGAAGGTTATACTAAATGATGGTTAGTTATTTCTAAACAGATCTGTTGGTTTCTAAAGGACGAGAAGAAGCAGGATAAATCATACTCAGCATATTTGCTCAGTGTCCAATCATTCAGAATGGAATTGACATCAGACAAAGGATACAACAGATAAGCTTTGTACTCTCTGCTGTGGTATTTCCATAGAAGGAGACAGATGAATGGCACCTGAGATTCTTTGTACCGAAAGCCACAGAGAAGCATGTGGCTGAGGGACTCCATATGGGAATATGCAGTGATGTAGGTGTAAAATTTTGTAGTCCCCCCTGCAGGATTGCTCTTATTTGTATGATTATTGTCAAGTAGATACATAGGTGTATCTGCTTGCATCTACGGAAAGTAAGTGTAGGAGTGTATGAATCTGATGCACATATTTGAGGTACAGTGTGTTTTCTAGCATTAAGGCATACGGAAAATTAAGATTTCAGATTCATTCAGCACACTATTACAAAAGAACCCTCTGACTTTAGGAATTTGGCCCCATCGTACACAGTGAGTATATTCCAGATGTGCTGGAGCAAATTTGTACTTACTTGATATGTAGCCTGAACATGTGGAAGAAGAGTCTCAAAGATGGTTACATTTTTATGGGGTTTTCTTAGTTTGAGAGCTGGTCTGCCTGTTGCTAAGATACGGATCCAAACAGTTTGCTTCAACTTAATTCTGCCACAAACAAATTAAACTCTTATCCACTCTGCCTCTCAACTCCCCTCAGTTCCCTGAGTGTGGGCCATGTGACCTTGAATAATGAAAGCCAAACTCTAAGAACATATATATATATATATTCTAAAATGCAGTTTTGCTCTTAAAGATGATAGCAATCATCTTTAAACCTAGTTTAATCCCTTCAGTGTAAACCTAGTTTACACTTTAAACCTAGTTTAATCCCTTCAGTGATGGATGCATAAATAGTTTGGTCTCAGCTGACTTAAGAAAGGCATCTATTTGGGGTTTTATTTGATGCTTTCTCCTTGTTTTGGGGTATGCATAAGAGGGAAAGAGAGTTATTTATTTTCTTTCTTTTTTCCCTCTTAATTTATTTTAAAATGGGGAAAATTGGATAAGTATAAAAAGGAGAAAAAAGAAAAAGAGAAATGTAGTGGATAAAGGAATAAAATAGTAAATAATCAAAAGATTTATGATTATCATGAAATATGACATTTTATTTATTTATTTATTTATTTATTTATTTATTTATTTATTTATTCTTTCTGTAGAACTATGTTCATTGCTCATTTTTTTTTAAGAAACAGAAATCTGTAAAAAACTTAGACCATATTAGTATCACCACTCACTAATTATCACTATTTCAAGAACAAACGCATGCAATTATATAAGAAGGAAAAAGAAAAAGAAAAACCACTAAAATAATGTTAGAAAACTACTAATTTTAAAATCCTTTTTTAATAGTAATCTTGTTACAGATTATTTATCACTGTTATCACTGTTACTAGGACATTTTGTGGTATACTATCCTGATTCTTTTGGAAATTATCATTATCATTATTATTGCTGGCATCCACAAACGGATGTATAAGTCCTCAATGAAGATTTTTGGATGGGCTTTCAGGATCTGCTTCTTGACCTGACCTACCTCAAAAGGCTTGTGATCTTATTGAAGCAGCTAATGCCAGATCATTATAACTTTGATATGAACATTGGGGTGAAAAGTTTTTGTTTGCATTGCTTTCACCCATGTTTTCTTTCTAGCAGACTCTTCTTTCTTGCTGGAACTTCCAGCCACCTGGAGATCTATGGCATTTGGGGCAATTTGTTTTTAAATAGAAAAGGACATGAATACTGATGTTGCCATTTCTCTAGCATAGTCCTACAACTGATGAAGAATACGCTATTCTGCTCAATACCCAGCATTGTGTTTAGTCAATTGGATCTTATTTTTATGGGGAAGAAAATTGCATAATGTCTTTGGTGCATTTATAACAGAAAGCTACACTGACTGGAATGACAGCATTGTAATGAGTTGGAGATGCAGTCTGTAAGACTCTGCTGATGTACAGTGTAATTTAATATATTTTCTAAAAATTAACAATATTTCAAGGAAGTGTTTTCTTTGAGAAAGCAACTGACAGAAGTAATATGGCCTAGCTGCTTCTATGCTAGAAAATTTCGATATATCATGTCAGATGCCACTTAATTTCAACAGACTCCAGTTTATCAATTCCTGCTTTGACCAGATTGTTGGTGTCTCTTGGTGGCAGACGTCATTAGATGTATTTGTGGGATATAAATATGCAGATGTGGTTATTGATTCATTTTCTGTGGTTCCTTTTTAAAATAAATGTGGGGTGGCATGCAGGTAAAATAAAATAAAAAAATCCAATAAAGAATGAAAAACATAGCTGTCAAACACAACTGCAAACACACCGAACAGAACCCAAGACTTGGATAAAGGAGCACAATTTAAGCAACTGATACAATTGATGTTGTGGAAAAATAGTGATTCAAGCAAATATCACCCAAACAATGAAGAGCTGAAATCAAGTTTCTGTCCTTAAACAGTCCAAGAACACTGACAATATATTGGGAAGGGATTATACAGTAAAGGAGATAGAAAAGGTGCATCAAAAGTCATAATTAATGACATTACACAGGCACAAAAGCCCTCAACTCTATATCAGCATTAAGGTAATCAGCCAATCCTAGCCCTGAGACTGGTATCTCAATCTTGTTGTCAACTCTGATTTATATAATGGGTAGACATTCCTTTTAATATTATGATAAGTTGACCCTTTTCCACACTTCTCCTTCAGCTGCAAGTCTGCGCCTTGTAATCTCCCTTCTGCTTCATTCCTCCGGGTCATCTGAGCTGAATTATAATATCAATGGACCTTCTGAATCCCAACAATTCTCTTATTTCTGTATAATTGACTTTCTTACTGCCAACACAGAAACATGATTTAAACATGACCATCAAAATCATAGCAAAGGAAAGCTACCGTTACAGAGTGTAACTTTACACACCACGCTGACCTCCAGAGGTCAGCGTGGTGTGTAAAGTTACACTCTGTAACGGTAGCTTTCCTTTGCTATGATTTTGATGGTCATGTTAAAAAGATGGTCATGTTTAAAAGATGCTTGACCTTCTCAAAGCACAAAGCTCCACAATGAGGACATCACAGCCCAGATAGTTTTAGCCCTTCTTATGAGCTCTGTGCATTGGTCCAAACTTCTCACTTCTGCAGGCTGCAAAGGGCGTTTCAGTAAATGATACCATTATTATCTTCACAAGTCTGAATTGTCTTGAGGAGGAGTATTTGCGAATGGTATATCAAGGATTATTTTCTAAGGCCTTCTTCAAAACGTGCAGGCTGAATGCATTGTAATTCAAGATGACAGGTGAATGTGTTTTACTCCATTTTAGAAAATACTGCATTAATTTCCGAGCCCTACCGGTGTAATGGGAACACTTTAGCTGGAAAACACTTTATGTTTGTGATGCAGGCTAGTGGCTGAAAAAGGACTGCTTGATTGGATTAATAATGGAGTTTGGTTAGCAGGGAAATAAGCAGAACAGAAATATCTTAGAAATCACACTGTGCGTGAAGCAGCCCATAAACCTTGTGCTTTATTTGTACTGTTTAAGTAGCCCTGCTAAATTATTATTAATGCCATGTATTCATTTCACACTTAAAAAAAAAGATTAACAGCTTTAAACAGACTATGAAAAGACAGCCCTTTCCAAAGATACTGTAGCCTAACAGCACATTCTTATACACACCTACTCAAAATGAAATCTCATTAATTTCAACAATACTTACTTCCGTATAAATAGGTGCAGGACTGCAGCTTAAATGAAGATGAAAAAGAAGTGGGAAGTCAGGAGGGAGAATGGGAGAGAGTGTTGTCATCTTTTAATCTTGAAAAATTAAAGACTTTAAAAGTCTGTTTAAAAATAAGGTAGATGTGTTAGGTTGCCCTAAATAGGAAGGTCACAATATCACTTGCAATATTAATTAGGCTAAAGATAGTTCATGTTTCATAATAATGGTTTTATTCTAAGTGCTTAGGAAATAATTTGTTTTGACAGATACAAAGATACTTTAGATCCACATATATTCTTCAGCCATTTCTGATCCACAATTTTTTTTCACCTGACCGGTTTCCCTCCCTTATGGATCCAATAGCAGTATTATTGCTTTAATTTTTCTTTTGCACTCCCACATAAATGACCCAAATGTCTCACAATGTAAGAAAGCAATGCAAAACTACTAATAAGTATTCATGCTGTCATTTGTAAATAAGGCAAATGATGTGCCAAATGGTGTACAAGTAGCCCTTGTTTAACAACCACTTGTTCAGTGACCGTTTGAGCAATGACGCTGAACAAGTGCTACTCACAACTGATCCTTGTAGCTGTGCCCACCATAGCATGCCTGCAGTCACATGATCACATGAGCCTTGGTGGAGCAGTGGTTAGAATGCAGTACTGCAGGCTACTTCTGCTGATTGATGGTTCAAGCTTGACTCAGCCTTCCATCCTTCCGAGGTCGGTAAAATGAGGACCCAGATTGTTGGGGGCAATAGGCTGACTCTGTAAACCCTTAGAGAGGCCCGTAAAGCACTGTGAAGTGGTATATAAGTCTAAGTGCTATTGCTGTCACAATCCATGAGCTTGGCGACCACCCACAATTACAATATTGCAGCATCTTGCATTCATGTGGTCATTTGTGGCTTTTGCTGCTGGATTAGAACAAGCAAAGTCAATGGTGAAGCTGGCAGGTGGTCTCAAATGGCAACCATGTGACATTGTGCTTAATGATGGCATGGACTCAGCAGTCAGTGGAAGTTCTGTTGCTAAACAGCATGATCACATGATGTGCACTTCATGACTATGTCGCTTAGCGATGGAAATTCAGGTTCCAATTACCTTTGTTATCCAAAGCTTATCTATAATTACTAGCACTTCGGCTAAGGAGGTAAAAGCTAACTAATGCTAACTCATTCCCACTGGCATTGCCATGAGGGTAGGCAAGATGTCCTCGAAGAAGAAAAATCCATTGATTCCCAATAACTCAGTATAAGAGTTTATTTTTCCTCATTATTCCATTTCTCTTTGCTCCACTGTGAGTTCATCTATATGACCTGTTTGCCTGAAACAAAGACACGACACTAATTTTGTTGAGGACACACATACACAACTTTGTCTCAACTATCTCCCACTACAAAGGCCACCTCCATCTGCCTTTAATTTCTGTTCCTAGAAAATGATGTTTTTGAACTTCTGCCAAGCTGTGTTATGAGCTCGGTCTACAGCAAATTGTTCCAAGTTAAATTTAGTGGTGGGGCCTAACCTGCTGCTGTTGGGCATCTGAGCTTACTGGAAGTTGTAAGATGCCTGTCAACCCCTGTCCATTGTTTTTCATTTCCATTTGCCTTTTTTTCCACACGAAAACTTTCCCATTGGAGAAAAAGCCATCTCCCCTACTTCTCTTGCCAATCCATACATAGCAGAATTGGGAACAGAAGAAAGGGAAGTGGCTCTTGCATCTCTCCAGCTCAGACTCCAGTTCTTCTTGGGGTACCAAAGTTGTAATGGAAGGTAATGAAGAAAAGGGAGATGAGATGCTGACTAGGAAACCACCAGACAAGGGACCCAGAAGCCTGAAATTGTTTAACAGTTAAAGAAAGATACTTAAGACCCACTCTAATGGGTCTAGCAGTTAGAACAGGAAGTTTGCATGTTCAGACTTGCAAGATTCTGTTAATGTGGCCTTACCATAAAGTAGATGCAACTCATCTAGTTGTGTTTTGTGTCTAGTTGGCTGACTTAGGAACTATAGTACTGAAACCACAGGGCTAATTTAAATACATCTCTAGAAGCACTGAAATGCTAAAGCCATGAGGAGAAATCATACTGGAGGATAGGAAAACTTCCTGCCTTTCTTCTTCTCTGCCATATCTATGAGGGATAAAAATTCCCCATGACCAATTTATGAGTGGAGAGCTAACCATTTGCTTGAACCAAGTTTATTTGCCCCATTAAGGTGGGTACAAACAAGCTTTATATACAGTAGTTGCATAATAAATGTTGACCGGCAACAATGTCAAATGCCAATCATAACATTGGTTAGATTTTCTGCTTATAGAGGGATAAGCAGAACGATACCGTGGAGGTTAGCATAGGTCAGTTTTTGTGGATAGTTACCATTTTTGTAGATAGTTCCCATTTAAAAATACAAGTGTTGATTTAACTCAGCAAGCTATTAAGGAGGTTGCTTGAGTTCAGGAATCTTGTATTTTGTATTTTGGAGGTTTTGATTCAGATATTTATTTTATTCCTTCACCTGCTACCTGGGGCAAGGTGCGATGGCTGTTAGGAGAGAACTAACAGAGAAGGGCTTCTTTGTGCCAGTTCTCCAATCCCACCCAAGGTCCCTGCTGGGCTTTTGCAACCAGTATCAAGCACCCAAAGAAGCATTTCTCACCTCTGTCTTCCCTCAGGCTCTTAGTTGGTGTGATACAAAATCTTTTAATATCAAGCAGGCCAATACAGGCCAGCTTTTCTCTACAGGGCACAAGGCTGTTTTTATCCATTTTAAAAAAAATAGGTCTGGCAATGATATTTGGGCATCTTGGAGACACCACTGCCTATCTCCTTAAGCAGCCAAAGGATGTCAGGGCAGCATGGAGAATGCTGACTGACAACTGGTGTTGGAGTACAAATAGAGCAAGAGACAAAGCATCTTACATGAGTGATCCTGTTTGTTATTGAACAGACCCTGGCAACAGTCTCTCAGCTGACTCAACAGCCTGAATTCAAATCCCCCAGTCAGACATCAAGGTCATTAGACAATTTGGGGCCTTGCAGTCCAAGTTATTCCATAGGACTGTTGTGATGGCAAAATAGAAAGGGGGAAAGTAGGCCACCATAAGCTCATTAGATGGTCCAGCAAATGGCATCTCAGGAGAAAAGAGAGCGTTCCTTTCTGAGAGCCTATTCTCGGTCTTTTAATGATACATTTTTCCCCTGCCATAGCAAAGAGAATTTTTAATGGCCAAACTATTTCTTTGCTTTCTGGTCCCTCATTGTGCCAGTTTTGCACTTCTGTTATCTGAACATTCTTGTTAAAAAGAGAAAATAAGGCCAAGGTGCTGGAACGAAAATGATTTATATTCTGAATAAATTATAAGTCATTATAAGTTTTGAATACACGAATATATATATATATATATATATATATATATATATATATATATATATATATATATATATATATATATATATATATATATATATATATATATATATATATATATATATATATATATATATATATATATATATATATATATATATATAGTCAGACAAACACGTTAAGAAAGAACCTTAATTATTAGAGTGATCCCCCCTCCCCCCAGCAATTACTCCTAAATTACAGAAATGATGATGAATTGAAGGGAGTATTGCTGATCTACAATCAACACACAAACTGTTAGACTTGATTAAAATATTGTCGGAATGCATGCTTATAAAATGCTGACAAATAGAAAAGAAAATGAATTGCTTTCTCCTGCTTTTACCAAGCATCTCTCTCTCTCTCTCTCTCTCTCTCTCTCTCTCTCTCTCTCTCTCTCTCTCTCTCTCTCTCTCTCTCTCTCTCTCTCTCTCTCTCTCTCTCTCTCTCTCTCTCTCTCTCTCTCTCTCTCTCTCTCCCTCCCTCCCTCCCTCCCTCCCTCCCTCCCTCCCTCTCTTTCTCTCTCCCTCTCCCTCTCTCTCTCCCTCTCTCTCTCTCTCAGCTAAAGTCTTAAGCACACTTATATGAAAAACCCATTAGAATCAATGACATTTGCTTTTATTAAATACACTGAATCTGAGATGAGTCTAAGCTAGATTCTCTGGTGGATTTCCATTTAAAAAGTAATCAGGTGGAACTCTGTTTAGCTCCTGTGCCCAGACTGACTGTACTGCCACAAGCTGAAAAATATTTCTAGCTTGATGCAAATTTAAGCCAAATGAAAATGCCTTCCCACCCTTTTGAGCCTTGTGTACTTCTCTCATTTTGGCTTTAATATAAAGTGGCTGATACTGTCTGTGTTGATCCAATATTTCAGTTTCTTTCTAGGGTAGCTCCAGGTTGGGTCTATAATTTTTTTTCTGTTGCTAGGATTTCTCAAATGTAATTTGGATATAAGATACATACCACATTTCTTGAGGACCTATCTGAATAAATAAATAAGAGAAGAAACATCTAGACAGAGTCCGTATGTAGGGCATCCTTCAAGAGCTACTGGGACCTTTGGCTGCTATTCTGTGGACTGAAAATGCAATGTAATTTGTAAGTGCATAATGACACACTACATTTCATTCACTATTCAGCATCAAAGTCAATGTCAAGAAAAGTTTCTGAAACATGGAGATTTACTTTAGGATCAGCCAGAAAACAGAATGCTCTTTTTGCTACAGAATGGAGCAAAATTTCTGTTTGTTATGCATTTATTTAGCCACCTAGGGTCACCCAGGATAGTGAGACAGATAGCATATAAATTTAATAAAGAAATAACCAATATATATAGCAAATAGACAATTTGCCATCACGGCTGCCACGGCCACTGGAAGGCGAGCTCCATCTTCCACATTCAGTTTCACTCCATGGGGATCCCAGAAAGGGTCAAGGGTTGCCCTGTAGGGGCGACAAGCAAGAAGGGGACCCTGCTTGATTTTGGGAGGGCGGTAGCCCTTCCACTCAATCCAGGGCAGCCCTCCAAACCAGCGGAGGAAAGACCAGTCATAGAAATATGGCTTGTCACTAGACTGCAGACAGCCAAAGTCAAACTTACCACCAGGCACTTCTAAAGCAGCGTGGATGAGACTGGGTGTGATCTGAACCGCTCTTCAATCCTAAATATTTTCTTCTCCTGTAAAAGCTGCCCAAAGTATCTGCCCCCCTGGGAGGAAAGAGGGAAGGGAACTTCTATCCCACGCTCTAAGAATAGCAGTGACTGACTATCCAGGGTAATTAAAACACTGAAAAAATAACCTTAATCTAACTGGATTTATATGCTTCTAAAATTTGGAGACCAAAAAATTTCTTATCTTTACTGAAGACTTTGGTTTTTATTTACAAAAAAGAAATAAAATTGGAAAAAGGATTATAAAAATTTTAGACTTAAAAAACCTTAAATGGCACTGGTGACATCCTGTGGTCACGTTTGATATTACAACTTGTTATTGCCTAAAGGAGACTTGACTTGAAGCCCAGACTACAGATAACACTTTTTCAACCTTGATAAATATCAGCTGTGAGAAGGTCAGCTGTGTTCTATACTCAGTTATAAAATTATTTTCATTCTCTGACTTTAAAGCCCTCAATTTAACACACCATTAAGAGAATATGGATGAAGACCAGGAACAGATTCTTTTTATGTTGAAAGCAATACATGAAACCATTCTTTCAGCTTGTGATGAAATAAGATGCTACATAAAAGAACAAGATGTCAGCCTAGATCAGTGATGGCGAACCTTTTAGAGACTGAGTGCCCCAAAACCAGCCCCTCCCCATCCCACCTGCTCTGCCCCTCCCTGCCCCTCCCACCCCTGCTCCACCCCCCCCGCCTCCATGGCCCACTGCAGATCATCCAGGGGGCCCAGCAGCACCATGGTGGCTACGCCCTCCACCCATGCCCCGCAGCATCAACTGCAAATGATGGGGTGCGAGGGTGGAGTCTTGTCCCCGCTGCCCAGCTGCCATGTCCTTGGCTGCACTGCTCTGCGTGGCCTGCACCTGGGGATGACTCTCCTCCAGGGGGCTGCTGGTGAGGGGGCCACATGGGGAGCTGGCACACGTGCCCACAGAGAGGGCTCTGAGTGCTGCCTCTGGCACGCGTGCCATAAGTTCGCCACTACTGGCCTAGATATACAAACCCAAATTTTGACTACAATTAAAGAATAGACTATGCAGAAGATACAGAAGAAGTTGAACAATTAAATACTATGATAGAGGATTCAACTGATCAAAAAAATACAGTCAATGGAAAATCCAGAAAATGGACTGAAACACTGAAAATGGAAAAGACTTTCTATATAAATCAGAAGGAACTTGAGGAGCAAGAAGAAGAACAGACCGAAGGGAAGACAAACATATTAGGACAACTATGGGGATCTGGAATAATAGAGAGATGATTTGCTAGCCCTTCCAAAAAATGGTGACTGGATGGTCTCTTTTATTTCAAATAATATATATAACAACAGAGGGAGTTCTATTTGATGACTTAAAAGCACTGACATGGAAGGTGAGCTGGCAAAGGAAGAAAGCCAGAATAAAGCTAAAGAAAATTGGGGTTTTGATTTATCAGAGAGGATTTTATATTACTAATTAAATTATAATATACTCAAATAGACAAGATATGTATTTTGAATACTAGATTTTGTTATGAATTGAGATAGAGAAAATTTTGGTCACTTAAAACTTGGAAGTATAAATATTAAAAGTTAAATTTGAATATTGATGGGAAATTAAAAATTGGGGAAAACAAATAAATAGGATATTGATTGTCTATAAAGATTGAATGTAAAAGTAATTAAGATATGTATAAGCTAAAAATTTATTGATAAATGTAATAAACATGTTTTTACTTAGTTGATATAAGAAGAACTGTATTAGTTGAAATATGAGACAGTAGATATTAAGGGAAAAAGAGGAAATATTTGATGTTGAAATAGGGGAAATTTTGGTTATTAAATTTAAGACATTTGGAAATTAGTTGAAAATAAGGATATTATACTGTATTATTAACAAGATGATGTAAGATGGTGGGAAATAGAATATACTCAAATAGATAAGATATGTATCTTGAATATTCAACTTTGTTACAAATTGTGATAAAGGAAACTTTGGTTACCTAAAACTTGGAAATTATAAATATCAAATGTTAAATTTAAATATTGATGGGAAACTAAAAATTGGGAAAAACTAATTACAGGACATTGATTGTCTCTAAAGATTGAATGTTAAAGTAACTAGGATATGTATAAGCTAAAAATGTATTGATAAATGTAACAATGCTATTTTTAATTGATATAAGAAGAACTGTATTAGTTGAAATATGAGACAGTAGATATTAAGGGGAAAAGAGGAAATATTTGGTGTGGTAGCTTGAGATTTGTACTAAAGATTTTTGTATGTTATTGAATTATCGATTAACCCAGCCACCACGTTGCTTTTTAAATACTTAAATGTAAAATTAGAAAATCAATAAAATATTACAAAAATAAAATAAAATAGAATATATATATTTCTAAAGTATTTGTAGTATGAAATGTATTTCACTTCCAGTCAAACTCAGAGAGCACCAAGGACTTCACATCCAATCAAGCAGAGCTTTTTCGACACTTGATTTCATCTATTACTTTGTGTGAAACTTAATAATGTAGTTTCCTGCTCATGTGCATTCTTTTGTAATTATCAACAGATTAATATTTCCTTTGTCACTCCAAAATTGCATATTATTATGCCATTTATTAAATTACAGAACTCACTCTTTTTAGACGTAGTTATTATATGGTATTTTTAGTAATACTGAAACTCTGTACTGACTTTATTTTGATTTCCTGTCTCTGAGAATAAAATGTTAGATCATCATCCCAAAAAAAAAAGTATAAATAAGTATATTCTGTGTTCATGTCAGACAGGGAGTACAAACTGTGTCCTCTAGTATTGTACAAAATTCTGTTGATTCCCACAGGGTCTCTTCCTCTGTGAAATAGGCTTCTGTTTTATTACCTGATCCTCAGAAGTTTTTTTTTATTATTTCTGTTTAATTTACTCAGGGTGCAATTCTTTCGTGCACAAAGTCAAAACCTCCATGATATAGTATCTGCTTTCTTCTAACCAGCCTGTTTCTGGTGACACAATCCATTACAATTAAGGGTGTTCACTTCAGACCAGAGCATGATTACATATTATACATTTTGTTCTTTTGGGCATATTTCAAGGTGTAAGTGATCAAGTGGAAGGTATGTAAAGAAAATTAAAAGACTTTCTGTCATCAGTATAAAATGAGAGAAGGGATTATGTAGAAATGTAATGCAGTTTTGGAACCATCTACTGGGTCCTCCTGAGGTTTAAACTGTATTGCTGTGAAATAGGATGATCACCTACTACCTTTAAAATACTTAAGCACTGATTACGTTTTATTTTCCTTTCAAAACTCAGAGCTGAAATATTTGATCCTATTTATATCAGAAGATGGAGATGTTTTAGGCACAGAAAAAAAAAATAAAACTTGAAAATGTACAGGTAGTAATAGCTTTCGGCTTGCAGTTTGCACACAGCATTTAACTCAATCATTGACAAAGGCAGTATAATGGGAATCAAATTAGAGGCTCACAAAATTATTCAGCCAGTTATGTTTTGATGGAGAAAATAATCTTTGAATATAAAATAGGAGAGCCGGTAGGCTATGCTGAAAGCTTAAGAGCACAATCACATACAATCATTTTTCTACCTGAAGTAATTTGCAGTGTTCAGTAGACATTAATCCAAGATATGTGTGCAAACAGTTGCAAATTAAGTAGGACTTCTCTTTTCTAAGACTTTGTAGGGGATTAATCCATCAACTGAGGGAAATGACCCTCCCACCTTTCCGTTTGCATGCCATCACATCCAAGTGAAAGCAACTGTGTAAGATATCGGCTTTGTCCTGTTTTACAGTCTTGAGGTAAGTGAAAATTGCACAAAGGAGGACAACAGGACTTGGGGAGGACATTTTGAAAATTGAGGGAGATTTCACCCTTTTGTAAGATCTACAGCCACTTCTGCAAGAGCCTTTAGTTTAAAAATCTGTGAAACATTTACATTTTCACTTATTTATGTATACATTGATTTGTATGCCACTTTACCCAAACACTGAAAAATCGCCAACCTTTTGATTACTTTCTTTAGTTATAGTGTCTGTTCTACATAGCAGATTCAGAAAACAACCAAATCTAAAGGATTACATTGGTGCATCTGATTTTATTTACTGATGTGCAATGTTATCACCACACTATCGCACACTGTGAAATTATTATTGTCATTCATGGTGCAAACTCTAATGAAGCAATATTACTAACTGAAAAAAGGGAAACTAAATAACAAAAGTGTTTAAAATGTTGTTTGGAAGAAATCAACTCTAATTTTCTCTGAGCATTTAAAATCTAATTTGAAAAGTTCAGAAATATTAAGGAGATTTGTAAGAAAAAAACAGCATGGATAGTTGTGGTGCTTTATAAATTAGTGTAAAATAAATTCTGGGAGGAAGAAAAATTTCATAAATTGAGAGAAGGGAGAAGGTTTTTGTTTAAATGAACTTTGGCACAATGAAAAGGTAGTTACTAAGTGTTAGCAGAGAGAGGGAGAGAGAGAGGGGGGGGAGAGAGAGAGAGAGAGAGGGAGAGAGAGAGAGAGAGAGAGAGAGAGAGAGAGAGAGAGAGAGAGAGAGAGAGAGAGAGAGAGAGAGAGAGAGAGAGAGAGAGATTACCCAAAAGGTAGAAATGTTTTTTAAAAAAATGTATGTAATTAAATGTATATGCTATAACTTAAACAGGAGTAAACATGTTATTTTCAATATGAGAATAACAGATGATGTGAATATAAGAAATAGTTTCTGTTGTTGTAAAAGCAGAGCAAAGCGGTATTAGGTTAATTAGGCAGTAATGTCTCAGAGCCACACAAACTATATCTAATTCCCTATTTGAATAATCTGAGATATAACTTTTAAAATTTGCTTACTTTAGTTCTGAAGAACAACCTTTAAGGTACTAAGGAGTCCTGGCACACTGATATTTTTTTTGTTTGTTTGTTAAATTTATTTGCTGCCCATCTTTCTGTGAGGCTACTCAGTGATATGTGATATATGGCAAATATTTAAAAATGATTGAGGCCAGGTATAACCTATTAATTGGATTGGATAAAACTGATGGAAATATGACAGATTGGGCAGGTAACAATCAGACAAATTACAGAAAGGGCATGTAATATTGTGGCTGTTCCTTCATATCTGTGAAAAATGTTTAGCTACAGCAGTGGTTCTCAACCTTTTTAATGCCGCAACCCCCAACCGGTCGAAAGTCGAGGACTACCCAACCGGTCGTAAGTCGAGGACTTTCCCTGCCTGGGAGCACCATGCATGCGTGGTTCCGCCCCCTGCGCCGGCCGAGGCGTAGCTGGCAAGCGGCAGAGATGGAGCAGGCCGACCACCAGCTGGCCCAGCTCAAGGGAGGTAAGGCACCCGCCGGAAAAGGGGAAAAAAATGGCGGCAGCCTTGCTTGGCGACCACCGTGAAATGGTCGATCGACCCCAAATGGGGTTGCGACCCATAGGTTGAGAACCACTGAGCTACAGTATAATTGTTGCAAGTTTCCCTAATGACCAGACAGATTTAAACTTTGTCATGTTACTTATCTCTATCTTTGGAACATACTACCTATTGAATTGGGCAATCTGATATCTTGCTGGAACTTTAGAAGATATGCTAATTTTTAAATTTATTTCATGTTATTAATTCTGGTTTTTGCTTTTAGGGCAACCTGCCATGACATTATGTTAATTGGCAGTATTAAAAACTTGAGGTGAGCATGAAAATATAAGATGTACTAGGAGCACCAAGAGGGCTTCCTCTCAATTCAGCCTGCTCCCCTTTTTCTTCCCCATAATTTTTTAGCCAAGCTCTTTTTACTTTTTGTTTTTATACATTTCATTACAAAATTTTCAAAGAACATAAAACACAAACTAACAAAGAGGGAAGGGAGGGAAGAAGAGAGGAAGGAAGGATAAAAAGTGCAGAAAGAGAGAATAAAAAGAAATAGAGAAAAGAAGCATCAAATTTCTTCTGCAGCAAATATAAGTACATTTACAATATTAACTCTTACTTTAAAATTAGAACACAAAACTCACTTTTTTCTATTATCCAGTTTTTTCTAATAATTAAAATTACAAATGATGAGTGCATTTTTCTCTTTCATGCAAACATTTATAATGAGTTTCCAGTCAAGCATGAATATATTGTTTTTTCTCTAATCAAAGAAGTTAGTTTAGCCATCATCTTCACCAGCCATCTCTCCATTGTGAGTAGTGCTGAACTTTTCCATACTTAAGCATGTAATTGTCTACCTGCAGATCATATACAAAACCACAACTTTTTTCTAGTTGACTATCCATTAATCCCAAAACAAAAGACTCTTGTTCAATTGTACTTAACCTTTAAAATATTTTGGATTAATGTATTTGTATTCAATACTTGTTAGCTTTTCTTGCATGTTCCCCAAAGGTAATAAAATATCTAACTTGTTCATATTTCCAGCAAAGATTTGAAGTGCCTTTATACATTCCAGACTGTTTATCAGATGACAAATACCAATAATACCTCATTTTATTTAAAAAAATCTCTTTAAGGCTTGAACATAGAGTAAATTTTAGTCTTTTCAATCACAATTCTCCCATTGCTCCATTTGTATATTATAGTTTTTAGCCCATTTTATCATAAATTCTTGTTCTACTTATTTCTCATATTTCAACAAATGTTTATACATTTTAGCAATAACATGGTCCTATTTAGTATATAATTCCATTTCCAACTAATTCTTACTTTGTTCATAACCATAACATCTTTTACCTACTTTAGATCTTTCCGATAATTGTACATAACAAAACCGTTGACATGAATATCCTTGTTATCAAGTTTTCTCTTGATTTCACTTTCAATCCCCTTCAGAAAATTCTAGCACCACATGGTAAGTTAACCATTTATCACTTATCATTTCTCATCTGTAAAATGCATGAAAGCCAAAAAGGAGCTTTTGTGCAAAACCTGAATTTACATTTATTCCATACTCTAAATATAGTCTGTCTAACATAATGATTTTTAAAATCCACATTCATCTTTACTTTATAATACCATAGGTATCCATGCCATCCAAATCATGGCCTTCTGGATCCACCAACCTTCTATTTCTATATCTTAATAACACTCACTTTTTCACACAAGAATTACAAGCTATATTTGGATAAGGATTTAGTGTTCTTTCAAAAGACTAATCGAACTGACAGGGCGCAGGTGGGAAACATCTACATACCTACAACCTGTTCACTGAGTGACCTGACAGTTGGCTAAATTGGCCATTTGAAGCATCTTCACACACTCATCCTAGGCTCCACCTCAAGTGAAAGACCATAAGGAAGGCTGAATGCCGAAGAACTGAAGCTTTTGAATTGTGGTACTGGAGTCCCTTGGACCACAAGATCAAATCAATCAGTCCTGAAGGAAATCAATCCTGACTGTGACAGATACTGAAGCTGAAGCTCAAATCCTTTGGCCACCTAGTGAAAGGAGAGGACTCACTGGGAAAGACCCTGATGTTCATGTTCTTTCCCCTGTCCTTACCACTTTCTACAGAGGAACGATTGAGAGCATCCTGTCATATTGCATTACTGACTGGTTTGGAAGCATTACTTTTTTGGACAGGAAGGCAGTGAAGATAGAAGTGAGGATGGCAGAAAAGGTTATTGGTAGTTCACTTGCTTCTATCCAGGACATGGCATACAAGCACTGCTTGACCGGGATCCACAATATTGTCTGGGATGCTACATATCCGCTTCATGATCTGCTTTCCTTGTTACCTTCTGGGAGGAGGCTTTGTGGTATCTGAAGCAGAATGTTTAGATTCCACCACAGTTTTGTCCCATATAGTATCAACCTTGTGAACTCTCAAGTTTCCTCTTTACACTATGTATTCAAAATGTATATCTTAAAATCTTAAATGTTTGGAAAGATGGAAGGCAAAAGGAGAAGAGGATGGCAGAGGATGAGATGGTTAGATAGTGTTATTGATGCAATGAACATGAATTTGAGTAACAAGGGAGAACAGGGGAGCCTGTTGTACTATGGTCCAAGGGGTTGTGAAGAGTCAGATATGACTTAGCAGCTGAACAACAACAACAACAACAACAACAATAACACACACACACACAATACAGAGAGAGAGAGAGAGAGAGCAAGTGCAAGAGAGTAGTATTCTTCAGCTGCTAGATGAATGTGCTATTATTTTGAATCCTAGATTATTTTATCTAACAGCTATTTCATGGTCCAAGAAAAAGTAGTTACAGCTGCTAGAATGTGTGCCTAGATTGGTAACGGACTGATATAAATTGCTGAGTGACTCTTTTAATCTAGCCTTTTCCATGTAATCTTAGGTATAAACTCAATATTTTTGAGATATTGAATTATTCTTTTCTTCTGCATGCAGAAAGGGATCTGATTGACACAGAGTGCTGGACTGCAGATACAAGAAAATAAGTCAGCTTATTCTGTAGAATGTTCCACTAAATTCAGTGGCTATTTTTCCCCACTAAGTATGGTCCCATAATATGGGAACCTCATTCTGAGGTTTTTCCAGAGAGCTTGTTCACTGGAGGCCCTTCATAGTCAGAGGAGGTTCTAGATTGTAAGCCAGGATGGGGAACTATGACCTTTTTTTTTACTTCCGGACTTGCTGGCTCAGGAATTCTGGGAGTTGAAGTGCACAAGTCATAAAGGGACCACAGTTTCCCACCTCTGTTGTAAGCAATGACTATCTATATGTTGAAGGTCACAAGGAGAGGTTGAAGCTAGTGGTCATCTTTTTTAGGTTAAAATGTTATAAGAGCTTCTCCCCTCTTGTTTTTATGATTTTGTTTAATTTGATATGTATTCTTTTTTTTTTTTTCCAAGTATAAATTTTTATTATTTTCATCATAAAAAAGAAACACATCACAAGTACATCACAATACTATAATAAAAACCCCACCCCCACCCCCCACCCCCTGGACTTCCCAAACCTAATCCCAGGATACTATTCAAATAAAAGTAAACTAATATTAATATCCCTAACTCCACAAAATATTATTCTACATAAGTAGGTGAAATATATATATATGAAAAAAAGAACAGGTTAACTAAAAACCTAGGTTATATTCCACCATTCTATACTTTTTTTGAATATAAATAATCCATCTTCTCCATAT
>NW_015388893.1:161676-162737 GCF_001527695.2 Protobothrops mucrosquamatus
AAAATAGGTGAGAGATGTCTTTTGATATACATTGCAACCCCAGCTCTCTTTTTTAAGGCAGATGCAACAAACAGGTCTCCAAGCTTAGAATTCAATAAAAGTTTTTGATCTTTAACCACAATATGAGTCTCTTGTAAGCATGTAATATCATTATTAAAATGTCTTAAATAATGAAAAATCTTACGTCTTTTGTGGGGAATATTGAGTCCACCCACATTCCAAGATATAAGCTTACACATTAGAAGGTTTTATTCCACTGACAATACTGGCTGCATATGATTTCACAAAGACCTTAGGTCGAGCGCCACCTACTGGCTGCGAAGTAGCCGGTACTTGACAATCAGCTGCAGGGCTATCAGCTGCCAGGCGGGCTGTCATCTGTCTTTCCTTTTCCTTATGTCTATGAGCTGCGCGCGTGATTCTTTGTTCCTTCCCATTAGCTTTTGGGCTTTCCTCTAAATCCTGAACAGAAGCAGAAGGAAAATCCACAATCATCTGCTCAGCCACATCAATCCTCTGAGGTGTGGGTGGGCGTTCGGATTGTAAAAAAGACGCCATAAAATCTTTAGCTTTGTTGATCGAGTTGAGTCTGTAACGTTTGCCAGCTAGTGTTACAATTATGCCCACCGGTATGTCCCATCTAAAGTTTATTTGTCTGTTCTTCAACTCCTGTGCCAGAAAAGCATAGTCTCTGCACGCTCTAAGTATTTTCGCTGGAATTTCTTTTAAAAGAATAATATCTTGATTTAAAATCTTGAATCTCTGTTGGTAAAAGAGCTGCATTATTTCATTACGTCTCGACTTTCTTGTAAAATAAATCACTATATCTCTAGGTAAATTATTTTGTCTTGCAAACCAGGAATTCACCCTAAAAACACGCTCTATTTCCAGATAAATTTATTGACCACAAGACAAGGCATCCCCAAGTGCATCTGCAATTACTTGTCTTAAGTTCTCCTTTGGATCCTCAGCCAATCCACGAATCCGAATTGCAAACTCCATATCACGGAATTGAGCAATCAGCACATCACTCTTGACATTTTCCAGACTCTCCTCTACAA
>NW_015388893.1:164199-167784 GCF_001527695.2 Protobothrops mucrosquamatus
TCTCACCTACATCGTCCACAAGGGACGACTCGGGAACTCAACTCCTACCTCGGGCAGCTCACCTATCCCCCTATGCCCAGGGGAAAGGTATCAAGCCGTTTGACAGCTGATGCAGGCTGTCAAAACGGCTTTTACGCAGAAACAGGCGGGAGCAGCAAACAGCTGCGTCCAGCGAAGTCGCCTGCCACCGGAAGTCCCAATTTGATATGTATTCTGTCCCTTAACCAGAGGCATTTAAACTATATTTCAATAATTTCTATCATACCAATAGAGGAGAATATATGTAGCTCACATATATTTTGAAGTTCTTGGTGCTTTCAGAATTTTCTAATGGTTTGGGATTTAACCTGGTCTCAGATGCTCAGTTTCCAAGTTGAAATTATGGTTAGGCTTGTCCATGTGTTGTGAAATTAAGTCATGGCTGTTAGCTGGCATTCATGGATATACTCTGCTAAATTTCTGCCTGTCTTTTGGTTGTATGTTGTAGATGACTCCAGTTTTGTTCTTTTGGGGATACTGGGCCTTTTGGGCCTTTGGCGTTACTTAAGATGTTTGGGGGAGCTTTAGTTGGTTTGTGTGCTACAATGATGCCATGTGATTGTAATAGTCTGTGATTGTTTTTGAGAAGTTTTTGATATATAGTAGTGTTATCCTTTCCATAGCTTGTATTGGTTGTGCTGTAATGGCTTGAGCAATCAGGTACTTTTTGGTAAAGTTGAGTGGATATCCATTTTGTTGGAAGATGTTGTATAGGCAGTCCATTTTCTTTTTCTGGTGTTCTGGGTTGGTGCATTATGTTTGTGCTTATCTGCATAATGTTCTTGCTCTTCCTGTGGGAGATTGAGTTGTTACTTTGTTAGTGGAGCCCTTTATTAGTATGGATGATTTTTCTATAGATTGCTATGGTTACTAGACACTGCATTACAGTCTCTGCTATGAGTCCTGAGAGTAGTGATCCCATGAGCGTTCCTCTGATTTATTGGTGTATTTGTCCATCAAACTAAAAGTAGATGGTGATGTAGATAGTTCTCAACCTATAACCAAAGTTGGTCCTGGAATTGTGGCCATAAGTCATTGTGACAAAAAGTCAAATTACCACATGACTGGACTTGATGTTATAACTGTTCTAGTGATGGTCATTAAGTGATTGTAAGACCAAATGCAGTTTGTCCAATTAGTGTTCGTGGCTTGAATATGAAAAAAAAAGGCAAAATATTTGTTAATAGACCAAGTGCCCAAAATGTGATTATGTGACTACACAGATGGTGGAGCAGTCATAACTGTGACAATGGATCATAGGTAACTTTTTTTCAAATCCATGTAATTTCAAACAGACATTAAGCAACTGGTTATAAGTTGAGAACTAGCATATTTTGATCTTGATTAGATTGGGTATGTTGGTGGTACACAGTAACACAGTGTCTACAGTTGTCTTCCTATACTGTTGCATATAAAACAGTTCATATAAACAGAACAGGAGGAACATATAAAACTACATTGCCAATTAACAGGTCAAAGTCCTTTTTGTTGGATACATGTACTAGTATTTGGGGATGACCTTGGGATGCAGGGCGAACAGTTGCTGCCCAAGGAACAATTTGAGAAGAGTGAGGGTGCAGTTGCATAATGGACAGATAAAGAAACTCAGAAAGGATCCATGATAACATATCAGGTTGTAAAAAGAGACGGTGGAAGATTTGTACTTTCAGACTTGCAAAATTTAATGTTAATGAAGCCTTACAAGAAAGTAGAATTATCTCATTTAGTGTGTTTCCTGTTTCGTCTACCTGGAAAGGCTGACATACAGTATTATAAAAAAGAACTGTTATTCCAAATATAGCAGACTCAGATTAACTTCTTTTTCCAACTTTGCGAAACAGAAATGATTACAAAATAATTATGAGATGTTGTATTTGGAAATGGGCATATAATCAGACACATATTTATTTTACTGTATATCTCATTTAGTTTGCTACTGTTTCTAAAATCAGTTAAATATTTATGCATGTTTCTTTCTAATTATATACCTATTTTCCAAGACTTTTTTTACAATTTTAATGGACACAGTTTTGTCTAGAGTTTCCCAATTTTATGGGCATTTTGTATGAAGTTTTAAATTGGAAAATGTAATAAAGTATGTAATAGTGTGAATAGTGAAGGATAATTATGATCCGGTCCACATTTTAGTTCAGAAAGTGCAAATTAAATTGGCAATCCAATTTATTTTGTCTCCCGTCTCCATTACTTATTAACATGATCAAAGCTTTTCCACCTATCAAATTAAAAGAACTGTCTTTTAATTAAATGGAAATGTAAGATTATAATCCTGCACTGACTGATACGGCCATAAACTCTACTGAACATGATGGGACTTACAGAGATGTGTTGTAAATGAATTTACAAAAGCATATTACTAGTTTACTATTTAGAAAACAACAGTTCCCAAATAGATTACATGTAACACATAATGAATATTAATGAATATTAAAAGCTTTAATACTGAAAGGAAAAGAGAAAAGTTTCAATAAAGCAAGTGAACAAAAACCTGCTATTAAATGAATCAAACTAGGACCCTGGTGGCACAGTGGTTAAAGTGTAGTATTACAGGCAAATTCTGCTCACAGCCTGGAGTTTGATCCTGACAGGGCTCAAGGTTGATTCAGCCTTCTATTCTTCTGAGGTCAGTGAAATTACCCCAGGTTTTTTTTTGGTAATATGCAAATAAGGCTTACATTGTAAACCACCCAGAGTGTGCTATAAAACATAATAAGCCTAAATGCTATTGCTATTTTGGAAAAGGTGCTTAATGAGATTAGGAATGGGCCAGACAAATATCTTTTGGAAGGAAGTCCATTATGTATGTCTCACTAGCTCTCCCCACCACCACATCACATTCCCCAATATTTGTTGTGTATTCCAACCAACCAAATATTTCTTGGTGTCGGAACTATGATGTAAGATCTTAACCAGAAATAGACTTGATGGAGAACCAATTTAAATATTAAGAAATAAAAAGTACATGTAAAACTTAAAACTTTTAAAGCTTTAAACATTTTTTAAAAAAATATTTTGTTCATATTTTCTTTTCTGGAAAGGTTGTTTTCTTTTCCTATTCCTGTTTTATCTTTCCCTTCTTGTATTTTAATATTGCTTTCACCTAGGATGATATTTTTTCTCATATATTAAACAACAAGCAGGACAATATTTTGAATGTACCGTATATACTCGAGTATAAGTCGACCCGAGTATAAGCTGAGGGACCGATTTTCCCACAGAGAACTGGGAAAAATTGGTGACCCGCGCATAAGCCGAGGGGGCATTTTGGCTGTTCCTCCCTGGCCGCCTCGGCCCCCCCGGCCCTGTCAGTGAGCGCCCGGCAGGGCGCAGCGTCGCCAGGCCTCCCCCCTTCGCGCGAGGCTTCTGGCATTCCCCCTCGCGCTTGGCTACGGCTCGCCGCTTGCTCCCCTCCCCTGGCGCTGCGCTGCGCCTGCTTGCCTGGCGGCGGCGTCCGCAGCAGCAATGAGCTGGGCAAGCAGGCGGAGCGCAGCGCCGGGGGGGAGCGAGCGGCGAGCCGCCGCCGCCGCC
>NW_015388893.1:168185-185234 GCF_001527695.2 Protobothrops mucrosquamatus
CTGACTCGAGTATAAGCCGAGGGGGGCATTTTTCAGCCCCAAAAATGGGCTGAAAAACTCGGCTTATACTCGAGTATATACGGTAATCATCAATCTATTAGTCTACATGTTGGACAAAGGAAATTAAAATATAACAAAAAGGATCTTTCTTTTCCTACCTCAACACATTTGAGTCTTATTGGTATAGTTATTTTTTTCTTTCATAGAATCATGTCTGATTCTCAGAGGCTGCCAGGACAAGTCTCTGCAGTTTTCTTGGCAAGATTTTATAGAACTGGTTTGTCATTGTCTCCTTCCTAGGTCTGAGAAAAAGTGGCTGGCCATGGTCACTGGCTTTGTGCCTAAGGCAAGACTAGAACTCAAAGTCTCCTGGTTTCCTATCTGGTGCCTTAACCACTACATCACACTGGCTTCTCAATTGATACATAGATCAGAATCTCATCAAAGATGTCCAATTTGATTTGAAGTTTTACCAAATTCAGCGCCCATCCTTGGTACTTTTCCCCCTTAAATTCCTAAATAAATTATAAGTCTGTTCAACAATTTTGCATGAGACTCTGTGGACAGGCAAATAATTAAAGTTCTCAACTACCTTTCAACCAAATAGCTTTTCAAGGTAGCTTATATTATACACATTAGCATATGGTGTGAGTAGGGATTAATTTAGTCCTTTCTACACCTTCTGTCACTGGAAGACCCCTTCTTTGAGATACAATCAGGAAAACATGTTCCTGATTAAGTTTATTTATAGAATATTATGATACCAGCTTTAAATAGTGCTTTTAAGTGAATATTCAGATTTATGCTGCTCTGGGAATTTTGGCATTAATTTTGTTTCAAGGATGTGCAATGTACACACTTGAGAGGTCATTGCCAGTATAAAATCCTCTTTGTTTCCCAACGTTTATCTTTTATGCTTAAGGAAAGTTTCTCAGTTTCTTGAATGCCATTACTAAAACATTGCGCAATCATCACAAGCACAAATACACTGGATTTAAATAAATCATTTTACCATACACCCCTTCAATTCCTTCGAGGAATACACTTTAGTCACTGTAGTTTCATGGGATTATTCTTTTGCCCTGTGGCTTATTTTTGAAATGTTAAAACATGAAACATAATTAGCACAAACATCCATTCTCTAAGCCAGTTCTTCAGCTGTGTGGATTTCAACTCCACAATTGCCCATCCAACATGGGAATTCTGGGAGTTGAAGTCCAGACATCTTAAAATGGCCAGGATTGAGAAATACTGCTCTCTTAATAGCACTTGAAACCATGTTAAGTGGCAGTGTTGTAAAGAAAATAGATGTGCCTCTACATTGGAGCACACAACTCAAGGGGAATAGCTGGACTGTCTGTTCCTTAAAAAAAAGTCCCTCCGATCTTAGTTGACTATTAGACTAGTATGCAACCACAATAGAATATTGGCATTTGCAGAACAGCCAGCAATCAGGCAAGAGTAGTCTTCAGGAAACATAGCTGCTAGATTTTTCTTGGGTACTAATAGCCCCAGAGGTTGCCCTGACATTGATTCAAGGACCCAGGTCTCCAATAAGATAGCTTATTGCAAGAACTAAGAGAACCTTTAATAACAAGGTCTACTGAACAGCAACCACAAAATGTAAGCTTATATACAGTGAATTCAAAGTACACCTCTTTGTCTTGCTTGCAGGATGCAAAGGATTCAGGTCCTTCTGTTTCTGGGCAGTAAGAGGTGTTCTTGTAATGGACTATCCTAACTTCAGGCTATTTGCTTCTGTCAAATTCTTGACCTTCAAATATATCCGAAACCACGTTTTTGACAGAGGCTGATCAGGTTTATCAAAAGGGAAGAGGATCAGGTTACAAAAATATTAAGAATTATGACTTTGACATTTAGGACTCTTTTGGTCTCTGAGTTTACTAGAGCATAGCTTTCTTCATTTTTTTGGGTACAGTCTTTATGAAGTAGAGAGAGGTGGAAGAGGGAGAAGGAGGGGGATATATATTAGTATTTTAAAATACTAAAAATGTGAATCCAACGGTCAAAGATCATCTGTGGTTTACAGAATTAATTGCAAGGACTGTGCAAGCAATTACGTTGGGGAAACTACTAAAAGACTGAGGACCAGGGTTCATGAACATGAACTGGCTATTAGAAGGCAGGAGCAACGCTCACAAGTGTGGGCCCATATGTCCAGCTCTGGCCACACTTTCGATCTAGCTAATGCAGAGGTTATAGCTCGTGAGACTACCAAGGGTGGCCGTCTACTCAAGGAAGTCTGGCTCTCTAATGAAAATTCCATCAACCGGCATATAGATCTTCTGCCGGCCTACCAGACTCTTAGGAGATGGGAAAAACAGCACCATGGCCTGCTGAGAAGACTTTCTTTGGCAGGATTGGGGCGGTAGAATGATGGATGAGATGGGCACGACCTCTAAGGAAGAAGATGACAGCTTTTTACATAATTGGGATGATGGCTCTATAGGTGGTGGGATGACCACGACTCCCATGGACTGAGATGATGGACCAAATGGCCCTAAGCCAAGGATGGAAGTGCTGAGGCAATCTGGAAGGAGGGGAGGGAGGGGGAAGACAGAGAGCAGGAATGCCGGAACAGCTGCTTGTTGCAGGACTGGGGCGGAGGAATTACGACAACGGCCTTGAGGGTGGGGAGGATAATGGCCCTGGGAGGGAGGGGGACTGGGCGCAGGGATGGATTGACAGCCACCCTCCAAGTGCTTGTACATGCTCTAAAAGAGCACTTGAGGATCGTAAAACAACCAGTAGAGTCAAAGACAGTTTGCCTGATGCAGAACAACTCTGCGCGGTAGGGATTAACACAATCAACGGGCCGATGACGCGCTCAAGGAGCCGGGCGCAGAGGCAGAAGGCTATATGAGCTGCCTTTCTGATCTCCTGCTATTCTAACTCTGATGACGCCGGCAGTTTTTGGCCGGACGAAAGCTTAGTGACTCTTCTTAACCACAGGCTTGTTTATATTAAACAGGCTGGTTTATTTTATCCTCATGTTTGTTTTTTCTTTTATTTGTTTATATATATATATACATACATGTATATATGTATATATATGTGTGTGTGTATGTGTGTGTGTATATATATATATATATATATATATATATATATATACATACATACATACATACATACATACATACATACATACATACATTTTCTGGATTAAGGAAGACTGCACAAATCTTCTGAACTTGCAGTCTTTTGTAAACTTCTTGTAAACTTCCTTTCTCTGGTACTGAGACTTTATACAACATTAGAATTAATGGCAGTAGCTTGTAAGTGGTATAAAGCATGATAGTTACTTGTATTCTTTATTAAGATTCATTTATCAGGTTGGCAGGTACCATCCTTCCTTCCAGATACTTAGAATAGTTAATATTGAATGTGTCTTGATATTTCAAAGAAGTAGAGAGAAGAAGTAGAGACAGACTCCTTTAACTAATCTCTCAGACACTTTCTAAGTAAAATGCCCAAGTGAGGCTACAGATGATTGCTTGGAGAAAGTAGTCAAGGTAGTTGGAGAAAACCAAAACAGGGTTATGAATTTTCAAAGATGATTATGTAGCATGCAAGGGAATTTTGAAGGAGAAAAAAAAATAAAGAACAAATAGGTCCATTAATCTTTAATAAACTCTTGCTCAAGACAATGTATTATTATGAGACACTGAGGATATATATATATCCTACTTCCTTTTTATTTTTAAATGTAATAATATTTTTATTTTTTAAAGAGATAAAATAAGGGAAAAAAGAAAAATACACAAAAAATAAACAAATAGAAAAACTAAATAGGGAAAATAAACCACAAGATTTATTTTTACATTATATAATTATTTTTTTTTATATTTCATTATTTTAACTAATTAGATTGTATTATTTTAAAACTATCAATCATTGTTAAAATCCAAGTCATATACAAATATCAACTCCAATAGTTAAGACAATACAAACATAAACAAATAACATTGCAATGAAATGTGAAGCATACCAATAAAACATCTTACACAAATTGCCTCTAAGGGTAATATTTTGCCTGAATATACTTTCCCATTGGTACATGTAAGTTATTCCACCTAACTCTGCAACCATTTGATCATATGGTTTTGAATGCATATAGTTCCTGAGTCATATTTCACCAACAATGTATAAGTAAGGGTCAACAAATGTTCTAAAGCTTTCCAATTCAGTCAAGTCTCTTAAGCATCTCTTCTTATTTTTACTGTCTCTTTAAAGCTCTACTGCTTATTTGAACCTGCTTAAACTGATGAAGTGGCTCTGATCTTTCTGAAAAGAAAATCTTAAAGAATTTACTGTTGCCTTGTTGAGCAACAAATCATATGGGTTTTTTTTGTTGTTGTTATCTTTCCAGCATGTGAATTTTGTATTTTCCTCTTCATGAAAATAAACAAGCAATAACAAGGAAGAAGTAAAAAGTCTGATTCATATCCTGTATTTATCCCATTTTTAATACATTGCTTATTATTACATCATTTTTATAACCTGTTCAATCAAATCAAATCTTATTATGGACAAAGATCAGCATATACAACTTATTCTTCACTTTAGACACATGTCTCCCTTGATACCAAACAGAAGTGATAATTCTTTTTTCTGATTCCTTTTGCAGTTAATAACCAAGCAGTTTATCCGATTTGTTGCCTTTTTCAAAGTACTATATTTTTCTGACAAATTTCAACTTCCTATAGTCTCTTTTACTTCCATTAAATCTACTTGGTTACAAATTACTTTAAACTTTTGTTCCAAGTTCAAAATGGCTTGTACTTATGTCTTAATTATAATTGCCTAAGCTCATTCACTAGTACATCCTATAACATTCTTTTGCATAGCTTTCTTTCTGTTTGATGTCAGAGAGAGAAATAATCCTCTCATAAATGCTTTGGATCTCAGGGTATAACATCTATTTCTCTGTACTCTTCAATTTAACTAAACCTATTTCGACGAATTAAGGACAACCGTGAAGTTAAATTACAGGGGAACATTGTCATTTTCATCAAACGATTCAACAATGACGAAATCAGTCCTCCTAGAAGAAAAATTAGAATGTTAATAACTCAGTAAATAAATAAATAAATAAACTGCTCTATAGCTGCCTATCACATATATGACTCTAGATGGCTTACAGTTAAATAGATTAAAAATACATAGCATTAAAAATCAGCTGAGTATAATAAAATATGATCTACAGTATATATGTAAGGATTGTAACTTCCATATCCATAGGATTAGTTAACAATGTAGTAGAAATTCCAGCACATATCCATTCCTGAATAGGTTTTGTGAACTGAAGAAATATTAAGTATATTATCTCTGTGCAGAATATTTATAGTTCTTATACATCAAAAAGGAATAATAGTGACAAATAATCTAAAACAAGTTGAAGGAGTATAGTTCTTTTTATATGAATCTGATTTGTCTATCTTGAAAGGCATGGAGGAACCAATTAAAACTAAAAATATTCCATAAAAATTGTAATAATAGCATACAAAACCACAAGCATCTTAAAAAAATAAAATGCTGGACAATTCATGACACTCACTTTTGTGGGAATGATGTGTTTCTGAATTCATATTTAAACTATATTTCACCACATAATAACATTCAAAGTTGGCCTAACATCATCCAATAAGCATCACATTGCTACATTTGAAGGTGACGAATACTTCTTGAAATTATTTAAATGTGCTTAAATCCTGAAGCAATCAAAGGAACCTAGGGTTTGGGAATCTGAGATCTTCATTGGCCATGCTGACTAGGGCTAATAGAATTAAAACCCAATATTCTTGAGGATCACAGTTTCTCCATGCCATTCTAACATAAAAGCCCCTGAAAACTTTGTCCCCAATATAATAGAACTCAGTTGAACTATGCAGACCTTCTATTAGATATTTTCTAGAAGGCTAGCATTCAGACAAATCAGACATCAATAGGCACATAGAGAAAAATGACATTTACACAGCATTCAAAAGAGACAATCAAAAATCCAAAAAGGAAACAAAAACCACCAAACTTTCCAGGAATCAACATCCAGATAATGCAGTGATCAATACCCATCAATATCAATATATGTTTCTTTGTTGTGTATTTTAAATCTATACTGTTCTGTTATAAAATGGGCTGAAGGCATTCAAGGCCAAACAAAGGGATGTGCCTTGTCAAAAAAGAGAAAAAGTGAGACTTTTAAAGTAACCCTATACTAGTATTAGTGAGAGTGCAAATCTTCATACCCTTCATACCAGCCTCTATTCACATGACACTTTCAGAATTGTTATAACCAGCAGCCTTCGCAGGAATCTGCACCTTCACAGAAAGCTAAAATATGTCAAGAAGAGTTTGTTGCTTTGTCAGGTGATTGGTGTCAGATTCCCTGAGGCAGAAAGCTGGAATGAATCTCAAGAGGAATCATTATTAGACCCAGAGAAAAGGTCACATCATTTATAGCTTAAGAGCTACTTATACAGTATGTATTCCATAGTGTCTATTATTTCCAAATGGTTCAGTAATTTAAACAGTTGTGAAGATGCCTGATGGCCCATGAATGAAGAGCATTTTTTTCACAGTGTTTACCTTCTGAAAATAAAATACAATGAAAGAAAAATAGATGCCTTGCTGGGTGATAATTGTTATATACAGTATGTAAATTGCAAGTCTCTTTTGTAAACACTAGATGCAAAGAATATTAGCTGTGGGTCTTTAAAATTTTTGATTTATGGACAGGACCAGGTTGTTATATCAAGTGTAGTTTATTCATGCAGCTAAAAAAGCAGTCACACACACTATTATGCTATGTTAATAGAATATGATTAAAAATAATAATAATGAAATGCTAGTATTCAAAAACAAAGGATTAAAAAGAACAAGCCCAATGAAATCTTGCCAGATCTTTTAACTTAATTACACAGTCCAAGCTTAAAAAATTTCCAGCATAGTTTTACTAGGAGTTTTTTTTCTTCCTTTATCTTTTATATCCATTTCTTTTTTCCCCTGGCTTTCCATCTCATTCATTTTTAGAAAATCTGTGTTGCTCTTCCAAATCATTTCTTTCTTTCATCTGATTATTCATTTATATGCTTGTCTTACAAAACTAGCTAACATGAGACTAGAAAGAAATATTGAAAAGGCGTGTTATACATGGTTGGGAGTATTTATTTATTTAGGTTTCCACCAAAATATTCTTTAGTTAATTGATATCCATAGACTAGAAACTAAGCAAATCTAACTTTCCCATTTATCTTTGTGGGATCCATGTGTCCATTGTCAGTCTGAAGCCATACCAGGGATAGAAACGTACAATATCAAAAATCTAAAAGTAGGGCACATAAAAACACATCAGTAAAATCAATGCAATTGTCAAGAAGTAGAGTTGGAGCTTTTAAAATGTTTTTGTTGTTATTGTTGTTGTTTTATAAAGGCTTTAGAATGAAGGTTTTAGAATGCAGGACTTGGGTTTGGCTAGTCTAAAGAAAAGAAGAAATAAGGGTGACATGATAGCAGTATTCCAGTATTTGAGAGGCTGTCACAAAGAAGAGGGGGTCAAATTATTCTCCAAAGCACCAGACGGCAGGACAAGCAACAATGGTTGGAAACTAATCAAAGAGAGAACCAACCTGGAATTAAGGAGAAACTTCCTAACAGTGAGGACCATTAACCAATGGAATAACTTGCCCTCAGAAATTGTGGGTGCTCCATCACTGGAGGTTTTAAAGAAAAGGCTGGACAGTCACTTGTCTGAGATGGTATAAGTTCTCCTGCTTGACTGGGGAGCTGGACTAGAAGACCTCCAAGGTCCCTTCCAGCTCTATTCTATTCTATTCTGTTCTGTTCTATTTTATTCTAAATTAAGGTTCCATGTAATACCTAAATTAGGGATATAAAAAGCATAGACTCCAAACCATGTGTAATCTGATGAGAGGGCGCTGTGGCTTGGATGTTTTCTGTAATGCTTCCATAGAGTTTTGTATTGCTGCCCCTCTGTTCCCACTGCCCAAATATTTCCCACCCACTCTCTGCCCTATTCCTGCCTCTCCCATCACCATTTCCTCTCTATGCCGCCCCTCTGCTTGTAGACATGTTAGGGCTATCATGTAGCAGATGGAGCAGGATCGTTGTTTTAGAAGATAGGACACGAAACCAAGGGTTTCAATGATAAAGAAGTAGATTTCAATTGGACTTCAAGAAAAAAAGGTGGTAAGAGCTGTTTTGTAATAAAACAGATTGCCCAAGGAAGTATGAATTCTCCTTCACTGAAAATCAGAGGCTAGATGGCCAGTTGACAGAGGTGCTGTAGAACTGATTCCTGGACGAGGAAGGGAGGTTGGATAAGATGATGTACAAGCTTCCTTTCAACCCTTACATTCCCTGTTTTATCATTACTTAATACTTATCTCCACCAATCACATACTCTTTCTTTATCCTCAACTTGTTTATAGGTAGATACATGTAGTGGTGGTGTTCAAATACCTGAACAACCGGTTCTCTTATTCGATGCAAGTCTGGTCCTCCGAGGCCTAGAATGGACTTCCAGAAGTGGCATCCATGCACTTCTGGTGGGCTGTTCTAGGCCTGGGAGGCCTCCTAGGCCTAGAACGGATTTCCAGAAGTGGCATCCAGGCACTTCTGGTGGGCTGTTCTAGGCCTGGGAAGACCTTCTCCAGGCCTCCGAGGCCTAGAACAGACTTCCAGAAGTGGCATCCATGGACTTCTGGTGGGCAGTTTTAGGCCTGGGAGGCTTTGTCCAGGCCTCCGAGGCCTAGACTGGACTTCTGGAAGCCAGCTGGTTCTCCAAATGCAGCAAAATTTAGCTACTGGTTCTACTGAACTGGTGCGAACCGGTTGAATTCCACCACTGGATACATGATGAGGAGAAGGAGAATACTGGAAGATAGAAGACAGAAGTTACAGGATGTCAGAAAAATATGTTTCTTCCTCATAAACACTCCTCTACAAGGAAGGAAGGAAGGAAGGAAGGAAGGAAGGAAGGAAGGAAGGAAGGAAGGAAGGAAGGAAGGAAGGAAGGAAGGAAGGAAGGAAGGAAGGAAGACCTTGAAAGACCTTGAAAGAGGGAATATGTAACATACAAAGATGATCCAAGCTTAAGCTTATTTAAAGGTAGTGAAAAGAACATATTTGGTCAACGAGCAAGTTTCACTAAAGTAGCTCTAAAAAACAGAACTATGAAAACAAGTTATCTCTTCCTGGTAAGAGATTGTATGCTATATATATAGGGTGCACTTGTCAAGGAGTATGTCTTAGCACCAGAGGGCAGGACATGAAACTTTGGATGGAAACTAACCAAGGAGAGAAGTAACCTGGAATTAAGGAGAAACTTCCTAACAGTGAGGACAATTAACCAGTGGAACAGCTTGCCTTCAGAAGTTGTAGGTACTTCATCACTGGAGGTTTTTAAGAAGAGACTGGACAGACATTTATCTGAAATGGTATAGCGTCTCTTGCTTGAGCAGGGAGTTGGACTAGAAGATCTCCAAGGTCCCTTCTAGCTCTATTCTGATGATAGTGTGAATATGTCACATATAATGTATCCAGTACAAATTTCAATGATATGAACATGACAAACACGTGTCATGAGGTCACAAATGGTACAAAGGTACAAATGCCGATCGTCCATTCTCCTGAAGTCTATTGCAAATACCTAATGTAAGTCACGTGGTTTCCATTGCATTACCACATGTGTTTTGTCATTTGCCTTTTTTATCTAATACTCAATATCATTAATAAAATGATTAATGAAATTTCATAATCTCTCAATGAAACGATAGCACAGTTTATGCGCTATTCTCTTTCTATAGAGTGGATTGCAGATATTGGTGGCATTTCTCAGATAGCAATGGGGGTCACACCTCAGTTTGAGATAACTGAAGATTTCCTGTGCTTGTAAACCATGCCTGATTCAACCAGAGGTAACATTACTACTCCCAGGAAAAAAATCCCAAACGTTGAAAGACGAACTGTTGCATATACCAAGAAGTTGTATCAATATATGCTCCAGGGCCCGGGCTATTATTTATATTATGTAGTAGATCATTTCTTTCTGAAATAATCATTTTCAGAAGTGTTTTAATCCTGTCTGTGGCAACCATTCCATACAGAGGATTATGATTTTAGATGGGAAGAATCAAGTTCTATGTACATAGAAGAAAAGGCAGTTGCTTTTCTGAATACCATTTATTTTTTATTACCTATTCTGTATAGGTATAGAAAATATTTGGTTTTATTTTTTTCCAGCATGGTGAATCATACTTGCTATTGGCACAAGTAACTCTATTGTTCTTTCATGGGAATAAATTTCTGTGATCATCCCATGGGCATCTATTTTGTTATAGTTTGGAAAAACTCAATACCTCTGATAAATGCTCAGTTTTACATACCTAGAAGGAGCTGAAATAAAGATACTTTTACATACAGAAAGAAGATTACTCTAAAGTTAAGATAATCCTCTCCATCAAATAACGTTGAAAAGTAGATTAGTAGTAAATGATTTTTATTCAGTAGGTTACCAGCAAAATTTACAAAATATACAGTGAAAGTCAAATAAAATAGATGAGGTAAAATAACAACATAGCAAGAAGTCTCTATAACAGAAATTATTGTAAAAATCTATTTTAATAAACTCTGCAAGTACAAATCTAAAATACTACAATGTATGAAGCCAAAATACATGTCACCTAAAACAAAGCAATATAGTTGTAGAATCTGCATATTGAATCTGAAAATAGTTGCATAAGTCAGCACTGGTTATTCCTGCGACTATTTATGCCTTACTGTATTTTCCTTGTGGCAACACAACATTTGGCTACTGAGCAAGCAGTGAAGGATTTTGAATCTTCTAGAAGATCATTCACATACCATAGAAAACTTTCTGGACTTCTAGATCTGCGGAAGACACATGGTCTTGGTCCATGAAGGGAGCGCCATCTTGTGGGATCCAAGAAGAGCGCTTTTTCTACTCATTCTATAGAGCATCATTCCCCTGCACCCCCAGATCAGACTTGCTCTGACTCTGCTGCCCTTTGAAGGCATTAAAAACTTGATGCTGCCACCAGAATTCTACCACCAAGTTTAGGGCCTTGATAATGTGGGTAAGCCTCTTTCATGGTTATATTGATTGTGGTATAGTATGAGTGCTGTTGGAGCTATTTTATGTTATTTTTGTTTGTATTAATTGGTTGTGTTTCTATTCTGCTTTCTTTCTGTTTTACTTGCTTAGCCACCCAAAGTCATATATATGAGATGGGTGGCCATATAAATATGATGGATGGATGGATGAATAACAGAGAGTTTAGGCTTGGAATCTTATGATGGAGGAGGAGGAGGAGGAGGAGGAGGAGGAGATAGCTTGGGGAGAGGGAGTCAGACATAGATATGAGACAAAAGATGTTGAACATTGTTGTTTATCCACATAAGCATAAGCAGTGCTTTTTTTCTAAAAAAAAAAAAAAAAAAGATGCTAGAACTCACACATGTCACACAACCCACCTTGCCTACCCTACAAGGTTCCATCCAAAAAAGGTGCCAGAACTCTGTTCTGGGTGTTCTATGAGAAAAAAAAGCCCTAAGCATAAGTATATGAAAGCTGGATTGTCTCCATCTGACTAGCAGAAATTCTTCATATCATACTTATATGCAAATGAGGACCTTCTCATCTGTGTAATACAGATTATGAAGGTCCTGCCCACCCTCCCCTGAAAAAAATTGGCTATGATCAATTGTCATATCATTTCAGCATGAATTTAAACCTTGGATTTTTATCCAAATATGAATGTTGCTTAACATCTTTTATTTGTAACAACAATAACGTTTTTGTTTATCGGATGTCTCTGAATTATATCTAGATGTAACATATTGTTGCAGAACTTGGTTATGTAGACAACATCCATTATTTTAAGCCAACCTGGAGAAAAAATAATAATTGTTTTCAAAAATTTGGCAAGGATAGAATTTAGAAGCAATATCTGGGATTGATTAATTTTCGTCTGACAAGTTAATTTGTTACCTTCAGCCAATTTATTCAAATATCAATGAAATGTTTACAAATCACAACGCAGTGGATGATTAGCTTAACTTGTGAAGCTTAAAAAAGAAATATATTTAGAAACCTTTAAGCCAGCTTAGCCCCACACTGTTTTCTGTGACCTGCAAATATTCTAAGCTGAAATGACCATCCTTCTAACTCGGAATACTAAGGACTGAACTTTGGACCTCAAGTTATGAGAAGTTGCTTCGCCTTCCAATGAGTTCTAAAGTCTTTCATAAGTCAGACGGTATTTGTTTTTCAATACATCTCTCATGGCTCATGAGAACAAAATCCCTATAGAACTTTGTGAAGATATTGCTCTTTTCCCAAATGTTGTAAAAGCAATATTCACCTGGCAGAACATTACAAATGAGAAAGATGCTGCATCTTCTTGAATCCAATTGGTTTCAGTAAAAGAGACTGAAACATGAGGTTCCTAGTGGATCAATGAAGCTGGAGAGTACTTTATTTTGGGTAATTTCTTTGCTTTACTTTGCTGGTTGATTTATTCATTTAATTGAGAGGCTAGGTTGTTGGCTGCCTTATGGAATGGTATATTTAAGAAGTGAGACACACTTATCTTCAATAAAGAATGCCTGATTGGAGGGGCTCAAGGGAATGCATCTGTGGTTCACAAATATTTTTTAAACACTTACAGTACAAGTATTCAATGAGTGAAAAGCATCTACAATTTGAAGGCAAAATAAACTTAGTAAATGGCAAAATAGAGGAATTTTTAATCAGTTATCATTTAAAGTCCCATCTTCTTGGCCGTTATGCATAGCCAAGAGAAGGGACTGTATTCTGTTGATCATCCATATTATTTAATATAACATGGCAAAGGTTTAGGTTCATGACTCTTGAACCTGCATGAGTTCATTCTTCTGAAACAAATTAGTTAAAGGCTGGTGTGATTAATGGACATAAGCTATTGGTGGGAAGGAATAGAAGCAGAGATGCTCTTAAACAGCCAGCAATACTGTCTACTAGGAATTAAACCCTCCTTGAATCTGGTCAGTTAACTCAACTACAACCAATCAACCTGAGAGATTGTGATGCAGTCAGATTTTCAGTAAGTTTTGCAAGGAGTTCCAGTAAGGATGTGGGATGCATTTCCACACCGATCTTGCCATGAGAAGCAAGACTTGTTGTGGGAGGGAAATGAGCCTGTGGCAGGAAGCAAGTTGACAGCCATTATTTCAGCTTGTGTTGTTCAGTCTCTACTGGGCATCAGCAATAAATAAACACAGAGAATTTGCTTTTATTTATTTATTTATTTGGGGAATTTAGTTTCATTACAGAGGAAGAGGCAGTGTATATTGAATCCAGGTATTATACTAGGACTTGGGGAATTCAGGTTCAATTCCATCTTTAGGCATGGAAACAAATTGGTTTTGGGGCTGGGTCAGTCTTGCTCTCTCTCAAACAGCTACATTTCCTCATGGGGCAACATAGTGAATATAAAATGAATGAATATTGCCTTGAGCTTCTGGAGAAAAGTAGAGTATAAACCTATTGCATAAATAAATAAGGTAAAATAGAAAGAACTATTTGTTCAACTTTGAGCCTACTCCAATATCACAGTCCCAAATCGACCAACATTATCTACTAATAATCTGATTTTNCTAGAGTCCCATATTGTAGATAAAGAGACATGAGAAGTTAAATTGATTTGGATAAAGCTGCTTAATTCCTGTTGGCACTTCAATTTAATGTCCCCTTGTAACAGTAAAAGTAGTTTGCTAAGTTGTTACTGCTTTAGTCAGGAGGATCTTCTTTTTAATCTTACAATTATTGAGTCATTTATTTATTTATTTATTTGACTTCTATAGCTGCCTATCACAAATATGACTCTAGATGGCTTACAGTTAAATAGATTAAAAATACATAGCATTAAAAATCAGCTGAGTATAATAAAATATGATCTACAGTATATATGTAAGGATTGTAACTTCCATATCCATAGGATTAGTTAACAATGTATTAGAAATTCCAGCACATATCCATTCCTGAATAGGTTTTGTGAACTGAAGAAATATTAAGTATATTATCTCTGTGCAGAATATTTATAGTTCTTATATATCAAAAAGGGACAATAGTGACAAATAATCTAAAACAAGTTGAAGTATAGTTCCTTTTATATGAATCTGATTTGTCTATCTTGAAAGGCATGGAGGAACCAATTAAAACTAAAAATATTCCATAAAAATTGTAATAATAGCATACAAAACCACAAGCATCTTAAAAAAAATAAAATGCTGGACATGAATCATGACATTCACTTTTGTGGGAATGATGTGTTTCTGGATTCATATTTAAACTATATTTTATCTCATAATTGGCCTAACATCAACCAATAAGCACCACATTGCTATATTTGAAGGTGATGAATACTTCTTGAAATTATTTAAATGTGCTTAAATCTGTGATCTTCATTGGCCATGCTGACTAGGGCTAATAGAATTAAAACCCAACATTCTTGAGGATCACAGTTTCTCCATGCCATTCTAACACAAAAGCCCCTGAAAACTTTGTCCCCAATATAATAGAACTCAGTTGAACTATGGAGACCTTCTATTAGATATTTTCTAGAAACCTAGCACTCAGACAAAACAGCCATCAATAGGCACATAGAGAAAAATGACATTTACACAGCATTCAAAAGAGACAATCAAAAATCCAAAAAGGAAACAAAAACCACCAAACTTTCCAGGAATCAACATCCAGTTAATGCAGTGATCAATACCCATCAATATCAATATATGTTTCTTTGTTGTGTATTTTAAATCTATACTGCTCTCTTATAAAACGGGCTGAAGTCATTCAAGGCCAAACAAAAGGATGTGCCTTGTCAAGAAACAGAAAAAGTGAGACTTTTAAAGTAACCCTATACTAGTATTATTAGTGAGAGTGCAAATCTTCATACCCTTCATACCAGCCTCTATTCACATGACACTTTCAGAATTGTTATAACCAGCGGCCTTCGCAGGAATCTGCACCTTCACAGAAAGCTAAAATATGTCAAGAAGAGTTTGTTGCTTTGGCAGGTGATTGGTGTCAGATTCCCTGAGGCAGAAAGCTGGAATGAATCTCAAGAGGAATCATTATTAGACCCAGAGAAAAGGTCACATCATTTATAGCTTAAGAGCTACTTATATGTATTCCATAGTGTCTATTATTTCCAAATGGTTCAGTAATTTAAACAGTTGTGAAGATGCCTGATGGCCCATGAATGAACAGCATTTTTTTTCACAGTGTTTACCTTCTGAAAATAAAATACAATGAAAGAAAAATTAGATGCCTTACTGAGTGATAATTGTTATATATGTAAATTGCAAGTCTCTTTTCTAAATGCTAGATGCAAAGAATATTAGCTGTGGGTCTTTAAAATTTTTGATTTATGGACAGCACCAGGTTGTTATATCAGGTGTAGTTTATTCATGCAGTTAAAAAAGCAGTCACACACACTATTATGCTATGTTAATAGAATATGATTAAAAATAATAATAATGAAATGCTAGTATTCAAAAAACAAAGGATTAAAAAGAACAAGCCCAATGAAATCTTGGCAGATCTTTTAACTTAATTACACAGTCCAAGCTTAAAAAATCTCCAGCATAGTTTTACTAGCAGTTTTTTTTTCTTCCTTTATCTTCTATAACCATTTCTTTTTTTCCCTGGCTTTCCATCTCATTCATTTTTAGAAAATCTGTGTTGCTCTTCCAAATCATTTCTTTCTTTCATCTGATTATTCATTTATATGCTTGTCTTACAAAACTAGATAACATGAGACTAGAAAGAAATATTGAAAAGGCGTGTTATACATGGTTGGGAGTATTTATTTATTTAGGTTTCCACCAAAATATTCTTTAGTTAATTGATATCCATAGACTAGAAACTAAGCAAATCTAACTTTCCCATTTATCTTTGTGGGATCCACGTGTCCATTGTCAGTCTGAAGCCATACCAGGGATAGAAACATAGAATATCAAAAATCTAAAAGTAGGGCACATAAAAACACATCAGTAAAATCAATGCAATTGTCAAGAAGTAGAGTTGGAGCTTTTAAAATGTTTTTGTTGTTATTGTTGTTATTTTATAAAGGCTTTAGAATGAAGGTTTTAGAATGCAGGACTTGGGTTTGGCTAGTCTAAAGAAAAGAAGAAATAAGGGTGACATGATAGCAGTATTCCAGTATTTGAGAGGCTGTCACAAAGAAGAGGGGGTCAAATTATTCTCCAAAGCACCAGAGGGCAGGACAAGCAACAATGGTTGGAAACTAATCAAAGAGAGAACCAACCTGGAATTAAGGAGAAACTTCCTAACAGTGAGGACAATTAACCAGTGGAACAACTTGCTCTCAGAAATTGTGGGTGCTCCATCACTGGAGGTTTTAAAGAAAAGACTAGACAGTCACTTGTCTGAAATGGTATAGGTTCTCCTGCTTGAGCAGGGGGCTGGCATCCATGCACTTCTGGTGGGCTGTTCTAGGCCTGGGAGGCCTCCTAGGCCTAGAATGGATTTCCAGAAGTGGCATCCAGGCACTTCTGGTGGACTGTTCTAGGCCTGGGAAGACCTCCTCCAGGCCTCCGAGGCCTAGAACAGACTTCCAGAAGTGGCATCCATGGACTTCTAGTGGGCAGTTTTAGGCCTGGGAGGCTTTGTCCAGGCCTCCGAGGCCTAGACTGGACTTCTGGAAGCCAGCTGGTTCTCCAAATGCAGCAGAATTTAGCTACTGGTTCTACTGAACTGGTGCAAACCGGTTGAATTCCACCACTGGATACATGATGAGGAGAAGGAGAATACTGGAAGATAGAAGACAGAAGTTACAGGATGTCAGAAAAATGTGTTTCTTCCTCATAAACACTCCTCTACAAGGAAGGAAGGAAGGAAGGAAGGAAGGAAGGAAGGAAGGAAGGAAGGGAGGGAGGGAGGGAGGGAGGGAGGGAGAGAGGGAGGGAGGAAGGAAGGAAGGAAGG